>NW_019524947.1:360140-417472 GCF_002814215.2 Seriola lalandi dorsalis
TATATATATATATTTTTACATTTACAAAATACCAGGCAAACTTGTAATAGGTGTTCCATAAGGTGCTGTTGACTGGTGGCCTTACCTTTTAATGGCCTACAATGATCCGCAATCTTAATTTCCCTGCAGTAGTATAATATTCTTTGATTAATGAAATGTTGCCTAATTGTTTGGCTCTCAGTCACATAGCTGGTATCTGGAATTGAAATTGCTCAGCTATCAGCCTTGGGTGTGCTAGACTTTGACGAGGCTTGAGTCACCAGATGTGAAGTGGCTGTCAGTATCACAACTGGGCACAGCATGAAGTGGCACAGGGATAATTGAAGACCCGGTGAAGCGTCAGTGCACCCTGACTCTTCTGTGGCAGCGTTGAGTCAAAAGCTGTATCTCTGTTTTTTTTTTCTTTTCATTGCCTCTGACTCACTGCAGGCTGACTGCCTTAGAAAGGCTGTCAGTAGGTTACAGGCCTGTTCTGTTTCACAAATCCAGTCTATCACACAATGTTAGTCCAGTGTACTAATTTCTGTGGAGACCGAGTCAAAAAGAGCCCCTTTTTTTTTTTTTTTTGAAACCTTTATATAATAGTCATATCAACTTAAGAGAGCATTAAAGAACTACATTGCCAGTTATTTTCGCGGACTAAAATGATTCTTTTGCAAAGCTTTGGGGTTCTCCAGTGTTAAGTCTTGCCTGTTACAAACAAATGTGCTTATTTTCTGCTTATAAGAAAATATAATTAGTCACTCAGTGTCTGGTAAGAGAGATAAGCTTTGGCTAAGTTGTCTTGTAATGGGGACATTTTAACTGTCCAGGTTTCATGCATCTTATTTAAAGCTCTTTATTTGTGCTTATTTATAAATAAAATTCAAGAATGTATCAGTTATTTTTACATTGAAGACAAAACTTAGGATGAAGATCAGATTTTAAATATATAATTTGTGTTGCAAATATTAATTTGTTTGTATATAAGAGGGGGATATATAATCTTGATCGAAAGCAGTTTAAACTTGTCTAGTCCTTTTGTAAAAACTCCTAATTGAAACCTTAAACTTCAAAATTATTCGAATGCTGAATTTCATAACTGTGAAATTTAAGTAACCAAACAATAGGCCTGGTGTTGCAGGCCTTTTATTCACTAGCCATTGCCAGCAATTACCATACCCCAATATTTAGCTATGTACTGAAGCTTATTTCGCCTTTAGCCTTTACATTCAAGACTTCATTAGGCTTAATGTGGAATGAAAGTAGCATCCTTCAAAATCCATTGAAACAATACAAACACCACATTTACAGATAACCTATCCTGACATTGGCATTTTTCAATTCTGCCAGATGTCTACAAGCTTAAAAGGCATAAAAACAAGTTGCCCAGAAATGCACCTTCATTCATGCTGAGGTCACATAAAGCTACACAGAAAGCATAAACCAGAGATGTCCCTGTTGATCTCAACACTGGTGCCCACTTGAAGAAAAAGGCAGCTCCTTTTCCAGCTTAACAGTATCTCCATAAGTCCATACGTTCTTATTGCTTGGGACAGCTTTAACCTCACGTTGAATAAAAGCATTGTCCACGTAGAAAAGAGTAAGAATCTCATTTCAGCTTCTCATATTGATTCTTCTATTGGGCCAACTGGCTGAGTGCATATGTCAAAGTGTACACACTTTATCTCAGCGTGAAGGGAAATTATTTTGCTGCTGAGGGATAATAATGGAGGAGTATCATTTGGAAAGAGGTGCTGTACTTCAAAAACCCTACAGTGTTCTCTGGAGTGTTATCACCATCTTGGAGTGCTCAGACATTAGACAGGAGGGTGGCATTAAGTGCCAGACCAGAAAAAGTGTGTCAGTAGTCATTTTTTTTGTACAGTGTTCTCTGCCAAGACGACATTCAAATAGTAATAGCTGCTATAATAGTTGCTATTTTTCTTTGTCTTTTATCATTGTAGAGTAAATATCTTTAAGTTTTCAAGTGCTGTTCAGGCAAAACGAGCTATTCAATACTATTTTTTGGGCTTTAGAACATTTGATGGATATTTTCCTGTATTGGCTGACATTTTTTAAAGCAAACACAGTGTGAACCCAGAAAACGGTTGATAATGATAGTAGTAATTATTTGCAGCATCAAGGGATTTTGAGTTTGAGTTAGATTGGGCAAAAGCCAGTTATGCCCATAAGCGTTCATGTTTTGTGACCATAGAAAGTTTTGTCATTTCTCGCAGTTTACATCATGTCTTTGCAAGAACATGTAGCCATCCTTGGATTTTCAGATAAGCGAAAACAAATTATACAAGGTCATATCTTGTGACTCTACTGCTTTTTTTCCCCTGTTCCCTAACAGTTTAGCTCTGTCTGTTTTGCATGGCCAGGAAAACTGATGCAGTTCTGTGCACATTGAGGATTTTGATTAGCAATTCATGGCCTCCTTAAGGCAGTATAACAAAGCAATCAATATGCTCTCCTCTGATGAGGATGGGGGGCACGTTGTAGGGATTAATTTATTAATACAAAAATGGAAGATCAATGATAGGCTCCTCACATAAATGCATGGACACACACACACATGCACACATACAGTTACACAGAGCAGCTGGATCATCTGAGCTTTGTTTTTGTCTCATCTGCAGTGTCAGTAGTCTGTTATATTACAATGATGGATGACAATGAAAGGGCTTCCATGGCTACATTAGATTTTCCAGCTACGTCTCCTAACAGGACAGCAACATCCAAAGCCTTTTATTTAAACTGAGCCCTGATGTAATTAGCACAGCTTCATTACTCTGCTTGTTACCCCTCTTACTTGTTTATCATTAGTCCAGTGGAAAAACACAACCGGTGTTGGGGACAGACTTCAAGTTTAGTCAAATTAAAGTTACTCCTGAATTACACTAAAGTTAACTTTCAGAAGTGGGCTTTTCCCACTTGAGTATTTTCCCTGAAATGTCCTCACTGATTTGCTGATTGCTTCCTCTCTAACTGAATATACTGTAACCAAATGTTATGAATGATTACTCCTAGTAATTACACCTCATCTCTGTTAGTTGCTAGCAGCTCAAAACTACATTAGCTGTTACCAGCGTACCACCGCTGAATCTCTGACCAATCTGTCGGTGGTGGATGATACATTTTAACAAAGAAGGAGAATGCCCTTTGTGGCTCAGACAATGTTATAAAAGTGCGGTGCTAAGTCGGTGGAGTTTGCTTTTAAAGCTGTGACGTTTCTTTGTAAACAGCTGCAGGTTATTTTTACATTCAATGTTTATTACCGAAAGACACTGCCTTTGTTGGTGGGACCCAGTCCCAAAAACATTCCTCCATAGTGCTACTAGTGGTCAAAACCTTTGCTACCTTTACCTTTAAATCTGTGACGGGTATCAGTCCTAAAAAGCCTGATTTGGCCATTGTAATGTTTACAATTTTGGATATAACTTACGTGGAATCTCAGTGAAATAAACACTGTGAAATAATGTTGAAAATCTACCAAGTTTCCAAATCCTATTGGGCACTGTTTACTAATTAAAATGACCAAATATCTGGGTTTCGCGAGTCCACTAAGGTGGTTGCCTGCATTATCTGCAATCAGGAGTCAACACCTGTGCTAAAATCCTTGTTTCAGAAACTTAATACTGCATTTTACAAAACTGGTGTTTTTTTTGACACGGTTGTAATTGAACCCTGTCATAAATGCTGACAAAGTAAAACTGACAGTACATGACATAAGAGCAAAAGCTGGGAGTGCCTCCAGCCTGCAATATCAGTTGAAAACTCTTGATGTTGGATTGGAAATGCTATGAGCTGCAACTGTGTGGTAGTTATTTAAGGGTGGGCTGGTGAAGACAATTTCCATCTTTTCCCATATTCCAGGATAATGGATCTGTATACATTATAGTCCAGCTGCAGTGCTTTCCTGAACATCAGAAGGATGTAAAATGTGAGCCACCTTCACCCACACAATCATCATCAAATCCTTTTGAGAAGTTCTCCTGCATATTAGATTTAACAAAGTCAGTGGAGATGGAGTTACCCTGGATGTAGTGAAGTTGCTTAAGGCTCTTAGTACCCACATGTTCACTTTATGCTTCATCTCCCCTGATCTTCTCAGGGCATCCCTTACACCTCCATACAACATCAGCATGCTACAGTGGATAAGAGAAAGTGCTGATTTGGTCCGACTGGCCTCTTTAATTTGTGATGAGCGTGGGAGAGTGGGACCCTGCACGGCCGCCAGAGAGCCTTGTGGCCAGGTTGTGCCTCTGCTCCATCCCCCTAGCCAGCTGTAGATGCACCTGCTTAAGTCAGCACCCGCTACCCAGTTCACTTTCTTGTTCTCACCACTACTTAAAGGAAGAATAAAGTTTGCAAGCATAGAATTGACCTCTTTTTTTATGTCCATAGAAGGATATTAAAATGTCACTTTTTCTTAGGGTACTACTATTTGAAATTAATTATTTAAAGTAGTGAACCCATTGTCATGACTTTGTTGAGTAATGATATTTTCTGCATATGGTATTCTTTATCAAAGGTTTCAGTTACCCTCAGACTTTGTTTACTCTAAGTTACAGAGTTCTCTGCTGTCCCATCTCTTTAGTTAATGTGAGTTCTCTAACACCTTTTGCCAGTATACAAATGCATGTTTTATTACTTGAGAATGATTTTATTACACCTCAAGCTGCCAGGTCTTTATAGCATTTAAGATCATTTATGGACCCTTAACAAACTGTAAAACAGGAGACTATGTCGTAAAACCATTTTTCTAAGGTAAGCACACAAGACATTCAGTTTCACAGTCTGTTTTTATACCACAGCTGTTACAAAGAATGATACATGTAGTTAAATGTTTATTAAAAAAACCCTCATGTTTAAAAATAGTAGAATTATCAACCAACACTGTTATAGCGCAGAGAAGTCCAGACGGCCGTAAATCACAGTGGGTTCGTCCAGAACTCTGAAGAGATCAGAAACGGAAAGAGTGCAGAGATTGAACATGTGAGGCCATGTTGAGAAGCGTAAGATCAGGCGATCAGTGATGAGAAATCTGGATAATTTCATGTTCATGTAGACAGGGATATTAAGTATAATATTACTATATGTTCATATCACCATCATCACCTTGATATGACCAAAAACCTCTAACTGGGATACTGTTGTGCAGGTGAAAGTACCAGGTTAGATGTGGATTCATAGCTGTCTCCCAATACCTACCATTGGTTGGCAAAGCACAGCTCCTGTCGCCTATTAACCTTGACAACATGTAACTTATTTTCATCATAACTTGAGGTTTTAAGGCCCTTGGTTCCCTCACTTAAACCGTTATGTGTTGAACTGAGCTGAAACACAATACTTGCATTTAAAGGTGTAATCCTTGGTCTCTGTTGGTGCTGCCATATTATTTTCATAACCAACACGCAATGAATCTTGGGATAGCTTGGGCCACGAAAGATACACCTGTTGGATCCTTCGTGGCCCAGGAAAAGAAGCATTTCTTGGCAGCATTTGAAGGAGTGTTTGAAATGGGACAGCCTAGTCGCACCACTGTGACACAGTCGGCCTTCAAATGCAGCCTCCGAAGGATGCAGCCCCTGAATTGGGACACGGCTATAGACACCGTTGCCCTGTGGCAATTGTCTGCCATACTTTTGTATAATATACTGTATACTTTTTCCATTAATGCAAATGGGGAAAATACTGCCTATATCCATTTCCCTGGGGCTGCTCTAACATTACAAAAATCTACTTAAAGCCCAAATACATTTAGGAGACATAATGGTAGTAGAAAGGTGGTTATATTCAGGCTGTAGAAATTGAAGACTAAGCCACATCAATCACTAATATAGCCTTTAGCGTTACTCATATTAAACAATTAGACGTTAGTATTGTTGCTTTTTGTGAAAAGACTTACAAGGAGCATATTTTGGGGCCTTACTCTATGGTGGAAAACTTCTGGTCCTGATACCCCTTGATGTGCCCATACTTTGTTCACAGTGCAAACAGAAGTTGCAGATACTTAAGAACTTTTAACTGGGAACCAGTCAGTGGTTCTTTGTTGTGGTTCCTGTAACACAGACCCACTGGTTTGCTCTCATTTCATCCTTGAGGACTTGCAGAGTACATTTATAAATTCCTGGTAATGTGTGAAAAAGCTATTTAAAAGACCTTGAGTCCACTTGATTTGCTTAAGGAGCCTGTTATGTAACAAAAACTAAAACCCATGTACAGTACGTCTATCATAGACTTCAAACTCCTTTTCAAAGATGCTTTGTAATTTTTTACACTTGTGGGGGAAAATATTTTAACTTTTAGTTATGAAGAAGCAGAGCACACACCCTTTTCTGCATAAACTGAATAGTAATCAGTGCAGGAGAATATTTAGGAATATGTTTGGCTTCTGTCACAAAAGTGACTCTGTTTAGTTGATTTGCTTAATGTAATGCCAGGTGTATTCCCATTTGGTTGACGCAGCACATTTTTTAATGAAAAAAAAACAGTTTTATTAAGACAGCTTGTGCTTTAGCGTACTTTGATTGGAGGTAACATGCAGCCTGTTTGTTGAGGCAGTATTGATGTCAGTGTTATTAGAAAAGCCTGTAATCCTGAAAGTTGAATCTCTGTCAGCTTTACCTCTCAGCAACAATTAGGAGGTTTTTCCTTGTAATCCTTCCCCGTTATGTCTGTTTTATCTTCCAGTGAACATTTGTCATGTCACCATTTGCTGATGCATTCTTCTTCCTCATCCTCACACACTTTTTATGTCTATGAACACAATACAGAAGAAACACAGATGATATGGCAATTTCAGACACCAGCTCTTTGCTTGGTAACAATCCATTTGTTGTAAGCACCTCTCCCTTGCATAACAATTAAGCAACATCGTCACAGAGTGCATCAGAGACAGATGGCATGGCCAATACAGGAGGGAAAAAGAAACTCTCGAGGTAGGGCTGTTTCCTTGAGGATGATTGTTTCCAGCCTGTTGGGGCTGTGGCCTGATGTTCATGGCATTCTTAGTTGAGCGAGGTGAGTGACAAATTGTGATAATACACACTGCGAGAACTTGCCGGTACATACTGAGCCCTGCTTTATGTTTATGTATCACATTTTGAGATAAGATTGGCCTTATTCTCGTGAAAATGAACCCCTCATTAGCAACCTCTGCAGAATTCATTACTGAATAGCAAGCCCCGCATCCATTGCCAGAATTGGTTGACTCTTAGAGCAAACAAGAGCCTTATCCCTGGATGAGGCCAGAGGCAGCACACTGCAGCCCGGAGGGCAGCGAGCTCGAATCCTGTTGCCAGGCAACAGTTTACGGATAGAGGGGGGGCTAGTAGCGGGGTCCTCCACTGCTGCCCACGCCCCTGCCTGTCCTTCGTCATCGTCACGTCAGGATTAAATGTGCAACTTTCCTGTCCTTAAATTATTGATTTGATTTCCCCCAAGCAACATCATTTTACTGCGCAGGTCCCACCTGAGATGTCCGATTTCAGCTGTCACCAACTGCCTGTCTGCTTTTTCTATGTAGGGAAAAAAATAAAACCAACATTTCCAGTGGCACTACAGTGAAATTAATTCCTCTTGATTTTAGCCATAAAAAAACCTGACAATATTAATTCTGCAGTTTCTTTTACTATAGAAGGACTCTTGAGGATAAACGAAGTTAAGAGATGTACTTGATATTGTCTATCCCAATTATAGCATGTGATGAATTTCTAAAAGAAAGAAAAACCACAAGGTGGCAGGCAGAGTTCTTCACTCTATACAGTTTAAGATTTTTTTTTTTCCTTTTCCTTTTTTTGGGGCTCTCTCTCTGCAGTCTTGTGTGTTTGGTTGTTGTTGATTTGAGGTGCCCGCTTGTGAAGGAGCCTTATTTGTTTCCTGAATGTCTAATCTGCCAAGTTCATGCCTTTGGCTACCCACTGAGAAGGGGGTCCTTGTTCTGTGTCTGCCTGGCAATCCCAGTGACTGCTGCTGTCCCCGGCCTCTCGTGCACATTAACATACAGCTGTCCCACAGGATGTAGTGAGACAGACACCCATGAGCTTCAGAGGGAAGCTGGGCACTCCCTCTCCTCTCGCAGATTCAACTCACAGGCCACAGCCGCAGCAGATGGGCTGTGGAGATTAAACCACTAGGCACATGGCAGCTATTGTAGGCTGCCTATTGTGAAATTTAAAGGTCATCTATAGGGTCATGGCTGAATTGGTGTGGTGAGCCCAGCCTCCCATACATGAACTGAGTTGGTGAAGGTTTTTGCTAATGATAGCTTTTTTTGCTTGTCAAGAATATTGATCAGTGCTAAGAGGGAAGCAGGAGTCAAAGTGCAGGTTACAAGCAGAAAGATTAGGTGAAATGTTTTGCATTAATTCCATTATACACATTTGTTTTGTTAAAGAATAAGTCTTGTGACATTTCTTATTTTTTATTGTCACCCCCATTAAAAGACCAAAACCAGCATGTATCCTACTAACAAGCATTGCCTATTACTCCCAAGCGTGGTATAGCTTATTCCTCAGTACTGTAGAGCTTTGTTGTTGTGCAAAAAACTGTTCAAAAAATATAAATTAGCTCCACTGTCAAATAGTTAAATAGCCCCAACATATACACCATTTACTCCCTTTTGAGTAATATTTGCTAGAAACTGCAGTGCCAAAATGTATTGAGAAGTATAATGAGAGACAGACTAACACAATGTTGGTTTTGATCTTTTGAAGGGACAGTAAGAAAAATACAGAATATTTCCATCATTTAAAGCTAAATGGAAACTGGGAAGTCTAAAGTTGCAGGCAACATATTCAGTTAGACATGATGTATGAAGAATATAGTCACAGCCAGCATCATCTGACTGTATGTTCTTTAATCACTGAAATATGTGTTGGCTATGAAAGTTTTCTCTGCATTCAGTGATGCTGAGTAAAAGTGTCATGTTGAGGAAAAACAAAATACCATGACCCTCAGCATTCTTGATCAGCGACTGTAGCGGTTAGCCTGAAATATACTGTTCAGTTAAAAACACAAAGTAAAACAACCGTACGGATCACAACAAAAGCCCCGAAAAACTGTCACAATGACATATAGAACAAAACATCAAGGCTTGTCAGAAAACCCTGTTTTAAGCAGCCACATCATTTTGACTTGCCTGACATTTGAAATCTTGAATTTCAGGTTACATTTGACTTAAATGTCATGACACATGGCAGTGGAAATGGAAAGTGACTGAAAGTGATGACACCCTTTGACTTAAACGCTCTCTGCTGGAGTGTAGCAGAGGGTTAGTGAACGGTCAGAGCATCCAAAAATACGGCACTTTATCGGTCTTAAATTTCATTAAATATACATTTCAGCTACCATGAATAAGTGAAATAAGTTTTGTCAACACCCACTCAAATGTCTGTTCAAATGTAGAGTTCAAGCACTTTTGTAGATGGAGGCTCTGATAACATACCCTGAGAGCTCTGCATGTGAGTTCACTACTTTCCTCTCTCCAAGTGGTATTAACCCCCAAGTTGTGTTCCACTGTTTTTGAAATGGAGGCCAAGAGAAGACGGTGTGGTTTCTTAGCGGAAAACATTAAAGCCTTCCATGCTGCTGCGGTGAAAGAGTATGATGAGAAGCTGAGGGAAGTCTATTTTTGGGGAAGCCTTTCCAACCTCACTTCCATTTTCCACCCTTGTGCTCATTTCATTGACTGGCCTGCTGGCTGTGGAGGTTCTTTGTTGGGGAAAGTTGGGAAAAGTGAAGGAGTAGAAGTGACAGCATGACATGTCAACTGGCTTGGTATAAAAAAAGAAGTGACAACCATTCACCCAGCACAAACAGTTGAAGGTTATGTGGTAGACGGAGTTATAATAACTCCGGTAAAGATTTTGTCATTTTAAAGGGTGGAAAACCCTCTGATCACTGGGTCACGTCTGTATGTGTCACTAAGACATATTTCAAGTGATATGACAGACAGCTGTTTCTCAGTCGTTCTCATGATGTTCAACAATCCTGATGCGCACAACAAAATTTAAAGGCCAATATTTTACACTACACTTTCAAGTATTCGTGCTTATGTGTTGGCCCCAGGAAAATGTGCACCATTTAAATAGGAAGGCATGTTTACTCTCCTCATGCCATCTGCTACGTCGATGCCTGCAGTAGCTCTACAGATGCCGGTTAGCGTGCCCCTAGGCAGGATGTCATTTCAAGGTAGACAGCTCATCAAGATGAATGACAAGTTTTGGAGAATGAAGCGAGACAATTGACAGCAAGAACTAACAATACACTTCCTGCCACAAGGTGAAAATTTGCATGTTGCAGTGTGTTAGTGCTTGACCTCCGTGTTAAATGAATAGATATTTCCAAGTTAATGCAACACCCCCGACCTTATACTGACAGAGTTGACAAGGACTGTTATTTCAGGCAATCTGTCGTCTACTTTTAATAACTTAACAAGGTCCTTTTTTATTTCTTTAAGAGCAAGGACACAAAATGGCTACTGTGCTAATGTAAATCTAAAACCCCTCAATGGGTTACACAGCATAACTAAGCTTGTTCAAAAGTTTGTGGAGAGAAAGTTGCAGCTTACAGAACGTATTATTGAACTTGTTTTGGGTCTAATAATATTTTAAACAAGTAAACCGTTCATAACACAGTTTGTTAAAATATGTTTTTAAAGCACTCTGCCACTCCTGTTCCCACATACAAATCACAGGGGTGTTAAAGCAACAAAATGGTTAAAACAGAATATTCAATTCATGCAGTGTATTAGTCGTTATAGTTAGAAATTAGAAAGTCATTCAGTCACTTCTGGTATATCAATATCAACCTGTGCCCAGGACTTGCACTGTACTGTATGACTCTAGATGTGAGAAACTGCATTGTATTTTCCTCTTGGGGGAATTCTTGAATCTATTATACATGGCATAAAACACTACACATGAGTAAACAAATCAACAAACACACACAAACTCCAGCTCCTGGAGGTGCTTTTCTAAATGACCCAATATACTCTTCTCCTATCGGTTTTCTGCAAGATAGGAAGTAGAGAGTGGTGTTGTCTGTAGTTATAGTGTGTAGGAGGTCTCTAGGAGTGTGTGTCAGAAGCTGTATGAGTTGGAGGCAGGGAGGAGGAGAAGACTGCAGCAAAACCTGAATCAAATCAGTGAGACATAACCACTGCTTCCAGTGTATAATCTACCACCAGCAACTTTGAAATGCTGACTAAAATACTGCTGAACATCGACCTTAAACATTTTATTCTGACAACACAATGTCAGTTTATCTTTGAACATATTAGCAACTTAGTTACACAGGTTCTTGTAGCAAATCTGTCAACAACACGAGGTTAAAGTTCGGCTTTTGCTGAGTTTGTAAGAGGAGTGATTATGCCACACTCTTACTTCTTGAAATGCATGTCCACACATTCAAGATTTACCTTTGGTAACAGCTGGGTTCTTCCTCTGTCTTCTGTCTGTCTCTGTGTTGCCCAGCATGGGATTTAACTCCTCAGAGGCCCCATGCTGCCTACTCTCACAGCCAGGCACGTTTCCATCTCAGGATTCAGTGGACATATGGGAACCACCTTATAACATCAGCGTTACCAATTATTACTGCAGACCAAATTAGCACATTTGTTAAACTCAAACAGTTCTTTGCTTCTTCCCTTCTTCCCTGTTTTATTATGCCTGCTTTCACAATAAACGTCCTATTCTTGTTCATCTCATAGATTTGGCCATTTCTACTGATTTTATTCTTATGTTTCCTGATAGTGGTCCTTTATATGGTTGAGTTGATTGATAATCTTCCCCTATACAAAGCAACAATTGTTGCAGGAGAGTATGGCAATTTTCAAATTCCTTCCACATCTCAATAAATACATGCTGTATGTTCATTCTGTCTACAGCCAATGCAGTAGAATCAAGTATTTGTGTGTGTCAGTGTGTGGGGGTGAGGGGGGTGAAACAAACATGCTTGCAAGCCATCCAAGGTTCACTGCTCCTTTGCCCTTCCTGAAATGAAACATATATGACCTTTGACTCTTGTCATTTCCTGTAGCCATTTGAATCTTGGGAGGCACATTTCTCTCTCTCTCTCAACATCACTATTATCCATCTAACTATACTCACTACACTAACATGTTTTACTGACAGTGACAGTAGCTAATACAGAGGAATATGTCCTCCTTGAGTAAAAGCTGTTCATCCCATTTTTGTTGATGCCTTCACTCTCCTATTATATAAGTTCCCATATAATGGGAGAGTGAAGATTTCAGTTCTTTGGAACTTGTGACCTTTATTTGCTACAGATTTTGCAATAATGAATATAATATCAATCAGATTAATTAAACTAATTTATTCATTAAAGTTGAATTTAATTCAATAAATTAAAAAAATTAAAAGTAATAAAATGATCATTGAATGTGCCAAATAATTAACCTGTTTCATTATTCTGACTTTTAATTTGAACAAATAAATCAATTTTAAATTTGATTCTTTGAACTTATCTTTCTGTCTGTTAATTTGTGATCTGGCACGAGGCTTGAGTTGACATCTGACTGGTCCTAGACCCCGTGGAAATCTTTCTTGCCAAACTCTGCCCTCTCAATATTCTTATGCAGCAGGACATTACTCTGAAATTAGTGAACATACATTTCTAACACCGTACATTTACAGGTTATTTTCTTGCCCCTTCACACACATTCATCGATTCACTTTCAATTATACACACTTCATATATGTAGAGCTTTGTTATTTAAATTTGCTTTTGCAACATTTTACATGCACAATTCATGCACACATATACATGTAATTTTAAATGTTCAACCTGCATTTACGGTATATTCACAATCACAGTAGCCTGTGTTCAGCTTTAGTTAACATATACTTGAGTAAAATCTGGTCAAGTCCACTCCTCAGTCTTCTTGCAAGTTGCATTGCTATTACATTGCATCATTCATCTTCACCAACAAAGTCCAAATCCAAGGATTTATATACTTTCATGTGCTCCCTTTTTGATCTCTCTTTAAAAAAAAATATGGCCATTATGTTACTCTCCCTGTGTGCCATCAGACATGGCAGTTGATAGCAGTCAAGTTGGGCACTAAAAAGGTTGCTATCACCCACTCTGCTGGTGGTCCTCCAGAGATAACAATAATCCCAAACAGACACTTAAGACAAGAGCCTTGGCTTTCAGAGCATGGCCAGTAGACACATCTTAACAAGATCAAATATGCCCTTCACTTTCTGGAAATTGGATCGTGTATCAACATGGGAGTCACGTATTTCACTCTTATCAAATGTATGTTTTATTTATTTATTTATTTTTTCTGTTTTTTTTGTTTTTTTTGTTTGTTGTTTTGGTCACTGTCCATTTATGCCACTTCTCTATCTAACCGAGCTATCAGAAGTAGGGCTGACAAAATAAGAGCGTCCTTTTCAACTTTCATCTGAACAAATTCGCGACATGCTTCACCTGCATTCTTGCCAGATTACCTCATCAATCAGGCTCATCCGTCAGAAGTATCCACCTTAGTTTAATCTTCAGAAAAGGAAGAGAGCCAAAGTACCTCATTCTCAAGACAAAATTGCTTCCCAACCTTCTTTCATTTTCATCCTGTCTCCTGCCGTTCTTAAACGTGGTTTTATGTTGTAGAAGATCCTATAGTTTGCTCTGTAATGTTTAGGTTTTCTTCCCCACACTAGTATTGTTGACTTCTCCAGGAAACTTCTCCAGGAACACCACAAAAGTGACAGCACGAATCCCCTGGAAACCCTTGCTTCTCTGCTTGATGAGAATGCATATTAGTATTATTAGCACTGCCACTGGCATGTAACTTTGAACTATTTCAAAGCAGAGCTCCTCTTCCATCATAACATAAGCTTAGAAATGGGGCATACTGTGTGTGTGAGTGTGTACTGTTCTCGGAAGCGTGAAATTTATCGACAAGGTTTCATAACTGTTTCATAACACTTTTTACAGTTCACATAACTCTTAATTATACAAACTATATGAAGTTATGTGTGTTATTTTTGATGATAAAGAGAAATTGCATGTATGGATCATATAGCAACACTGTGATTTTGTATAAAGAGTCTGCAGCCAGGCTAGTAGCTTTGTGAGGCTGAACTTAGGCACAGCAGAGTTTTGAACAGAATGCTACAGCAAGCTAACATGCTCAAAATGACAATGCTAACATGCTGATGTTTAGCATGTATAATGTTTACCATGTTTACCATATTGATTTCAGTTGAGGCTGATGGGAATGTCATTACTTGTGCAGGTGTTTGGTCATAAACTTAAGTATTGGATGAACTGAAATTTTAACCTGATGATGGCACTTGATGAAAACTCATGATATCACCAAGGTTATCGCAGTTCATTCGTCAAAGTGATTATAATTCATCTCGAGGTGGGCATAAATGCTTATACCAAATTTCATGGCAACCCCTTCAATAGATATCCCTAGAGCAATGCCCTTAGCAGGGCTGGTAAAAACAACAGGTTATTGCAAACAACAAGGGAGAATGATCAATATACCTGTGTATGTCCCTGCTTACAACAGACCGTGTTAAATGGCATCCTCTGATCTCCGATCCACTTAGATTAAGGTAAAATCTCAGTTCAGAGGTTACTCAGGCATATTTTCCTTTGAAAATCTGTATTTGGAACAGCAAACATGCAGATTACTGCTTTGTTGGAGAGATAAAAGGTAGTTTGGATAGATGGTGTTCCAGATGAGATCAGTATCACAAAGTGGGAAACAAATACCCAAGGCAGAGTGATGCAGGAGTTTCTGTAGTGAGTTCAGGTCAAGGCATGTAACCAAGACTGTTAGAATGTCCCCACACAGTTTCCCACCACCTTCTCAAGCATATTTAGGGATCTACAGATGACAGGCAACACCCTGCAGGCACAATTTGGCTCCCTTCGCTTCATCTGGGATGCAGAGTGGTAATTCTGGATGATTAAAGAGGTTTATTCGTTTCTGTGTAAATGTTGATGCCAGCCGCGGCCAAGTTTCACCTGGCTCATCACACACATTTCCATAACCCCTCTTTCATTTCTGAATGAGATATGACAGCTCAGGCAGCATCCAAATGCAAAACTGGATAGGTCTATCATAGGAAGAGGGATTAGAAATGGAAGAAAATGTTAATACCTCTATGGAGAAATTTTTTCCTGTACAATTTGCCATTAGAAGGTATAGTATGTGACTTCCTTCTGAGCTACTTATCACATACTATATTAGAATTTTTTAGAGAAGTTATTTTACATAAAATCCAAGTTTGATTACTCCTCCTCTGTGGGGCCAAAAGCTGCTCTAAAACTTTTAGACAGTCCTGACTAAATGTTGACTTTTCTCACTTCAGAACTTCATATGTGTCCCGAGGTCTTTGGTAGAGACTCTTAGCAAATTTTATTTTATTGTACTGTAAATTTTATTTACTTAAGATTGCAAATCTACCACTGGCACTACCATCTACACTGTATGTACGGCAGCTTTTTATATCTTTGTTTATCATGGAAGAGAGATGCTTCCCTATTTTAACTATGCAGGAGTTCTTTATCCTTATCATGGTTTCTATGTTGCACAGATTGTAGAAGAAAAACATATGATTTTGTGCTATATATAAATAAACTTGACTTTGGACATGCCCTTCAAATGAGGCTCGTGATGGAGTCTAGAGAAATCACTCTCTGAATCTCAGCCATCCAAACCTCCTGCCCAACTGTGCAGCTCCATTGTAGGTCAAATGTAATGAGGATCAGAATGGAGGGGGCTGTGGCTCTTGGAGAGGGTCACAAATGAGTCTTTTTCTTACAGCAGTTTCCAGCAAACTACTGGCACTCAGCTGTTGTGTGCTTTGGGCACTTATCTGATGGCCTTAGGTTTGAGGTTTGATGCTTGTGACTGATACAGAGCATCATCCCAGTCTTTAAAATGCGAAGAGACACACATTCATACATTGATTATTTGGACTTCATTACTCCTACCTCTACAAAATAAGCATCTCTGAGAAAGAGTAGTGATGAAGTGTCCATCTTTATCCCCACCTCTACAGTTTTTCACTGCAGGGCTGTAAGGAGGTCTGGATGAAGTCTCGGACTGGGAAAAACTGTAGTCTGCCAGGATCATTTCAGAACTTCTTGCACATTTACCAGTTAAAGCCGTGACAGATTTTCGGGGGGGGGGGGCTTTCTATGTGAATCGTAGAGCACATTTATTCAATTCAGTGTATATACTGATACCACAGGGTCAATATCATCTTCCCTAAGGACTCACACCAGACTGACTTATTTTCCATGGGGAAATCAACTTCTCTGTCTTTTATTACGTTACTGAGGGTTCTGTGAACAATTTCGATACTACACATTACAAAATAAGGAGACGGTGTGGCGGTTGTTCCAGAGCTCTAGACATCCCATTTCTGATAAAGATGTAGCCACAATATAGCTTCACCTTTGTATTCCAATCTGTTCTACACCCTCCATGTGAGAGGGAAAGTGTGTAGGAAGTCTAAATTTTAAGTTTAAGAATGGTTCCTATGTTCCTAAGATATGTTTTATACTTATTGTGTTCTACTTTGTAAATCTTGAAAGAGCAGTCCATCACTACCAAAACATACAATATAGATGCTGTACATGTGTAGATATTTAATGTCAAAATGACAGATTATTTATGCATGACATCGTTATGCTTTTCTGATTTACTTCCTTCTGCGTATTGTTAAAACACTTGAGAAAATAAATTGATTAATTATGTATTTGTCACAAGCCTTGCTTGCGTGTACAAATGTTTAAATGTTTTTGTTAACCACCTTTTATTAGAGCTTACTGTCCCTTCACAAGACAAAATATATATTATAATCAAGTTGCACCGCATTGTTTTTTTTTGTTTGTTTTTTTTTTTACACGTGTCCTTCGTCATTCTTCAACTGGTAAAAATTCTCAATTATATTCAGTTCAGTCAGTGATAAACGGATAAGATGCAATGTTATTTTTGGATGAGTATTTTATTACACAAACCCATTTGCATCTGACCACTTCAGCCTTTCAGTGCGTACATGTATGCTTCACTGGACACTGGCTCTTTAAATTTCGTTGTTCACTCTTCAGTGTTTAACCTTTGGTACAATTTTTCCATTTTCATTGTGCCACTTGTATACATTTTCAAATACTGCATTTGCTTGAATCTCCAATTTCTAAATAATTGCCAATAATTGCAAATTCTGACCTCTATTCCACATTTATTTTCCATGAATTCTATTGATGTCACAAGGGAGATACCACTGGCTCTTGCTTTAATTTCTTTTTGTGACCTGACCTCCTCAAACTTGAATGTTTCAGTCGCGTGGGTGGCTGTAGGATATGTTAATTCAACTCCATGCAGATGTTGCTATTATTATCCTTTGCAGAATGCCATGATCCATGATTTCCTTATTCATCAAACCTCCCCCACACGCATTGCATCTGTCCACCCAGGAATGAGGCTCACACTTCACCATTTCAGAGAAAATCTATTGAGAGGAGACCCCCTAGTCCTCATTTTTTCCATGGGGAGGACAATTGCACAATGACACAGCCCCGTTTAGTGATGCATCACTGCCCAGGAAGTATTTGCCTCCTTCAAGTTCACCTCTTCACATTAAACATTTGTTCAAGAAAGCCCCTTTCTCCTGTAGTGTAGCTTTTTCCCACCATCAACTGATTTGGAATAGTGGGCCATTCACATCCTTCCAATCTCCTTAGAACAGAAACACAATAGAAAATTAATTAATTAATTTAGGGATGCAACTACTAACTTTTTAAAAATTATTTTCTTGGTTAATCCATCAATTAACTGTAAGAAAATAGCAAAAAATGCAATTTCTAAAAAGCCTGTGACATATTCAGACTGCTTCTTTTGTGCAACCAACAGTCTGGAACCCAAAGATATTCAAATTATCATAAAATCATTAAAGACCAACAAGCAAATCCTCACATCTGATGCGCTACAATCTTTCTGCCATTTCTGCTTAAGAAATCACTTAAGGGTAAGAGTAAGGGATTACCAGTATAATGGCAGATTGTTTTTCAAACAACTAATCAATTAATCTTTGAAGTTATTAATAAATAAAATAATTGTTTAAGTAATTTATCGAGCCAAATATCAAACAGTTACAGTCTAAACTTTTCTTGCTTTTCTCAGAATCATATCTTTGTAAAGCATATTTGGATGATAAGTCATGATCATTGTAATTGTAAATTACATGTAGTTTTCTGCTAAATTTGGCATTATTATTATTATTAACATTTTACAGATTGAATAATAATTTTAGTAATTAAAGTAATGGTAAATAAAATGATAAGGAAAATGAATGATATTTGCCTCCATTCATCAACTGTCTGCCTGTATCTGTACAGTATCTGTAGAGTCAGTGTGCTGAAACCTTGGCATTGATGTTGTCTGCTATTTGTGCACAGTCAAATGAGACCGTATTTGCATTTCCCCACAAGCTATCTCCTGCACTGAGATGTAATGAGTGTATTTTTATACGTCGTCTGCTGTTCAAATATTGCAGCAAAAGGAGCCAATGTCTGATGGAACGCTACCTAAAAATGTTTGTTTGTTTGTTTGTTGATAACAACAAACACGATAGTCAAAAATTTGTCTGCTTTGGGAGACACCTGTTTTGTGCAGCTTTACATCTGACCAGCAGGATTTGGGTTTTGATAAGCAGGAGGTCAGTATGAGGGGGGAGAGCTCTGTTAATGCTTTACCAACTGGCAGAAGGAGAGCGACAAAGGAGACCACTGCCTATTCAAAGGCCACAGTGCAACCCCTCTCGCATGCCAAGCATTCCAATGTGCTGTGTAAAGGTTGGGCCGGCAGAGAGCAACCACAGGGCCTTTCTCATGAGGGCCACCTTAAACACACACAGACAAAGCTTGAAACAGGCTGTGTGATGCTCTCTGACATCCACTGACTCCAATGCTTTTCTGTGTGTATTAGTACGGTGAGAAACTGTGACTAAAATGCACGGATTAGCCACTTGTCGTGTCCTCTTAGATAATAATGATGTATATCTTTTACCAAATTCAACCAGACTTTTTTTTTTCTTTTATAGAGATCTCTCTTACAGTACGAGTTTGTTTTTTTGTTTTTTTTGTTAAATTGTGGCAGATCTTTTACCAGTCCTGTCTTGCCAAATGTTTGTTTGTTTTTTCAGTAACAGGCCCTGCCTTTCCATCCTGTGCTAGGTCACTCAGTAATTACAGGTGCAAGCCAGGGGCATCTGAACGGCTGCCAGATCTCAATGCGCCATCACCTGTGAATAGAGCCCTTCCCATGATCCTGCATTGTGTCCCGTTTTGATGATCTAATGCTGGTGTCTTATGAGGTCAAGAGTAGAAAATGTTCAAGACCTATTGAAACTAAAGGGTTGGTCCAAACTGGTATGAACTGGTTACCTAAAACATTTTGCTGTAGCATGCTGAAGATTAATTTAAGCTGCACAAAAATGTCAGTGTTAATAAATGGCAACTGGTCAGTTTAATGGAGAATGTGTTTCAGTTTGTTCTCTGCAGCACAGTGACATAACACAGTTGGCCAGGGACACTGTTTAATATTCCCTGTTTTCAATTTGCTCAAATTAATCAAACAAAAAGCTTCTTGTGTATTTATCTTTTTTGGCTAAGCAAAGGAAAGTTGATGACTATTTGTCCCCTTGAAAAGGCAGTTTGAGTTGTGACAGTTTACTTTCACCTGCACTAAATGTTCATGTGTTTTTTAACTGAAGCTTCAATAACTGTTGTGAGGCCATCAGCAGTGCCGGTAGTTTTGTTGTAGCTGGGCAGGTGCAATCAGCCTTTACCTCCCGTACTGAAATGCAAATATTGGCCTGTTCCATGTGTGTGCAAATAAGCAGGTGCAACAGACGTGGATCCATTCACACTGTTGCCTGATAGATGGCAGACGATTTTGTGCTCTGAGATCTGTTGGTTTGGATGTTCAGTCTTTTGCACTCCAGTGCAATTGGTTCAGTGTTTATATGAAGTGCTAGAAGATGTAGTAAGATCATTTAAGTAAAAATAGCAATATCACATGATAACAAAACCCCGTTATGAGCAAAGGTCCTGTGTTAGAACAAGCAGATAAATATGAGTCACAAGATGTACTGAAAGTAAAAGTATCATTTCGCAGACTGGCCCTGTTAGTGTTATATTATTGTATAACTGAATCATTATTATTGATACACTAACACATAAATATTTTGATATTTTAGTTGGTCAGAATGGAGCTAGTTTGAACTGTTTTTCTATACTTTTGGGTAAAATTTTATCTACAGCAGCGGATGATGATTTATAGAGCCGAAACAATGAAAATTAAATAACAACAAATTTGATAAATTCATCATTTAAATCACTCTGAGGAAAAATGCCAAACATTTTCTTGTTCCAGCTTCTCAGACATAATGATTTGCTGTTTGTCTTTGTCTGCATGTCTTTGTTTGCATAAAAGTAGAAGAAACACTTTTGGGTTTTTGATGATTCACAGTTTAGAGACATATTGTCTCAACTGATATCATATTTTGCATGTAAAAAAAAAAGTAACGAGCAATTACAAAAATTAATGTAATACAGTACAAAGAATAGAATAAAACGAAAATACTCAAAATAAAAGTACCTAAAAATTGCACTTAATTGTATGAGGTTAGTGGTTATTTCTCACTGCTGTCCATATGCTTTACCCTGGGAAAGATTTGCAGCCAAATAAACATGACGTTCATCATAATGTATATGATGCATCCTATGAAAAAGAAAAACAAATACAGAAGCAGTGGTGTAGTTCCTGGGCGGGGAGCACTGATGAAGTGTTTTTGCAACAAGTGGGGGTCCAGCTCTTTACGCAAAATGACCAGTGCGTACTCCTCCCGGTCTCTGTGTGCTGCCTCGTCTGTTACACATATGTCCCCCGGTACCCTGCTCGCAGAGAATGCGCTGAGCACAGTGTTGGATGTTGGACTGCACCATTCCTGCCGTCTCCACCAGGGAGGCTGTAATCCGATCCTGTTTGGAGGAGCCGTCGTGCAGCCTGTGAAAAGGAAGAGGGCACTGCTCCGCGCTCTGACGCTCTCCCCTCCACTCCTCCCCTTTCTGCCGAGTGTCACCCTCTTTCTCCCTCATCTGTTCACTCCCTGCTCGGTGAGGCTGGTCGGCGGCGCACAAACCACCGGGATCGTCGCATCGCATTGTTCACCTAACACCCAAACCCCGTTTAAGTCGGCGTATCACGGCGGAGCTTTCACCTCCAATTTTCTTTTTTTCCCCTTTCTTTTTTTTTTTTTTTTTTTTTTTTTTTTTTAAATGCCTTTACCGGGGGAATCTACTGCATGCACGCCAGTCCGGTGACGTGCCCGAGCATGTTCACACTAGAGACAGCGTCGGATTTACCTGAGAGTACACAGCCCTCACACTGTCAGAGCTTTCTCCTCACCACGCACAGAGATTTGGACTTCACCGACTGTCACTGAAGAGGAAAAAGGGGAAACACACCGGATTACAAGGATGGGGTTCTACGGCACTTTAAAGATGATTTTCTACAAAGTGAGTAGGATTTCCGCTTGTACCCACCGCCCGTGTCACCTCCAACACATCTCCGTTTCTCATTATTTAATGTTTGACTCGCTCTGTCGCCCTCATTATGTTTGACGCCCCTCTCACGGCAGATTGTGCGGCCACTGCGGAGGATGAACAGCAGTGTAGCAGACCCCCAGAGACGCCGCTTTAATTGCCGGGGCCTTTATGTTATGTTAGCGTAATATCACGACGCGATTTGGCATCCTTTCCCTTCATAGTAACTTCAGCCGCGTAAATAAACGCCACCGCCGTGAGTCAGGAATAATCAGTGCATTTGTAAACGGGTTGCGGCTGTGGCACTTTTATGGCCATTTAATTCTGCAGTGCTGGATGAAAATGTGTCCGTAATTCCGCGTTTTTAAACTACTGATTTTGGTGTTTGTGGATGGCAATTTAGCCATTGCGATGGCTCGATGCTCTCTGCACCTGAACACCAACTGTGTTCCTCCCTTTCGCATAACCTCGTAACCACAACACATATTCTATGTACTACACATAAATGGCTGATGTCACCCCCATCTATGTTTTTAATACATGCAGACTTTCATTTTTGTAAATAACTATCAGTTTCTGGCGCAAAAAACAGCCAGTTGCCCCTGCAATCCTCCCCAGTTTGCAGGCTTATTATGATTCTACATTATGCAGCAGTGGTTATCTTGCACTGTCCAAAGTGACTGCCTGAGATGCATGCATGTGATCAGTCTGCTGTTGCCTGTTGGAGTAGCCTATTCCCTGACATTGTGCACTTGCCTCAGGCTCCAAGCACACATAATGGGTCACTGTGTCAGACTGTGTGAGGTAGAATATCCTCAAGGATGTTGGGTGTATTATGGCTGGATGGCAGCCATGAGATGATGTTAGTTGGGAATGCAGAGTACAAACAAAAATATGAAAGGGAATCCATTATGCAGAGCGTGTAATGTAAACAGATTTGTTAATCATTTAAAATCTGACTCTGAAAGTCCCTCATAGGGGATTTTTTTGTGTAGCTGTGTGCACCCTGTGTAGTGTTGAAGCTTTTACTCAGTTAAGCCTAATAATTGAGTGAAAATGTAATTCTTAATCAGTGGGTAGCAGGTTATAGATTTGAACGTTCGCTCATTTGAATTCTCCATCCATTTTGTGGATTTTTTTATTCTAATAGCTCTGGATTTTGAACTGAATTTCTGTGCGGGTCTTTCCCTGCACCCACAGAAACTGAAACACCAAGACTGATTTATTGTAATGACACGTTTGCGCTGATTTTTGTGGTTTGATTGTAGTTTTGGTCCTTAACAGTTCTGCAACTTGCTCATTCTCTCCAAAATGGCCAGTTCTCGGATTCAAGTGTCTCTGCATCTCTAGCAGTGCTGATTGACATGATGAAACTGTTTGATGTCTGCTTGGAAGACTGTTTGAAAAATGAGAAAAGATGTTTCAAGTGACTGATGCTGCAGGATGTAGACTTCGTAGAAATAAATCAACACATTATGTAAGAGCGATTGCTGTCTTTAAAATATCATTAACTCTCTGTTTATCCATCTGTCGTGCTTTTGGCCAGATAGGGAAGGGTAAGCCAAGAGGAGGAAGGAAGGACTGATTAGTAGTGATTTACAAACACTGCGCTCTCTTGTTACCTTTTCTCAGGCTGAAACACAAGAAGAGGCTGGTTATATGCTGGGGGTTTTTTTCTTCACGCCTGCATTTAGTTTGAGGCTTTTTGTTTTTGTTTTTACATGTTACACACACAGGCGCGCACAGTCTAAGCCAGCCAGCACTCCCCCCTTTTCTTTCTCTCTCTCTCTCTCTCTGAAACACACACACAAAACATACGCTCACACACCCAATGCATGCATACACACACCCAGGCTCTCCTTGGCTACTGAACTGCCATTGCAGTGAGATCACCGCTTTAAGAACAAGGCAGTCAGGTTCAAGAACCGGATCCTAACGAGCAGGGATATCTTCTAACCCCCTCTTAATGTTCTTCAGCAGTTAAACAATCTCTATCAGCCAGATATGTTAAATGTAGACAAGTGGAACCTAAGCTACATTCCCGCCTAGCTTTTGAAAACATTTTGAGCACATCTACATCATCTTTTTTTCTTTTTTTTTTTTTTTTTTTTTTTTTACACATTTCTCTGCCTATTCTATACACTATCATCATGATTGACTAGAGCTTTTTATGGCTCTTTCCTTGAACTGCTCTGCAGCTTCACACATGAGCTGCCTTGTGAGGAAAGGATCACAAATCATTGGTCAGATCACAGTCTAATGTCCCGGGGGCACATAACCTGCATTTGCATGTTGACGTGTGCTGGTCATGTGCACATACCTATATAAAGCCAGGTTGACTGGTTGACTGTCACTTGCTTTGGTGCATTGATTCTTAGGTAGGGATCCTGTATTGATACCTAATAATTAGATATAGTTGCTGACATCCTGCTTACCACTGAGCGTTTCTGAGTGAAATAAAACATTCGTCACACGTCATCTTTTTTTTTTTTGTCTTAAGTGCAAACGTGCCCCTGAGGCTGAAAACACAGAACAAGCGCACACTCACCAAATTATAGTGATAAACGAAAACACATATCTTGAGGAGGGACATATAATCATTCCACTGTAAATCCAGACAGTATGGAGTCAAATACCCAAAGCTCTTAACAGCATTTATAGCAACACTGCAATAACATAAATGCATTGTAAGAGCATTGTTTGCCTCAAAGGAAAAAAAGAAAAGTTAATTTTGAATGTGGTTTCTGGTTTCTACAATAGCAGTCCCCAGTACAGGTTGTGTCTTCCTGGACTGTAACTGTAGACAAACTGTTACCAAATCATTTCACCCTGAATGAAAGTGCAAAAGCCTGAATTTGCTGTGCCAACAAAGCAAAAGAACAATGTGAAATAAACAAAACATGCCATGTGCTACCATGCAGGAATAAATCGTTCATGTGCAAAATGATGTGTATTGATTGTCAAAATATACCCTTGGTGGTGTGGCTGATTTCTACAATATTGCTGATTTGCCGTGAAGCCTAGAGAGATTTGAGAAAACAGTCTTTTTGTCACTTTGTTGAATCAGTGGCTTTACTGGAGGCTGAAACTGTCAGACCGTGATCAAATGTAGCTGAGCTTTCACTTACACATGAAACATATTTAATTAATCAGAGAGCAAGGCCAGATTGTCGCATTGTATATTTTTTTTCTTCCAGACACTTGAAATCGGTGTTCAGTTACTCTGTTTGCTTGTTTATTCATGAGGGACCGGCGATGCGATGGTGATCACTTGCATGTGTGGTGAGAAGCGTTGCCAGAGAAAGTGGCAGGCATGGGATGAGGAAAATTGGCTTGCCCAGGCCCTTACACAGACTCCTTTGTTTGCGCTGTAGGGTAGGTGGTAACAGGGACTGGGCGCTGTGTGTTCATGCAGGTGATATTGAATGATAACGAACTGACGTGGTCTGTTTTTCTTTCTCAAGTACTGGTGCGAATCAGACTTCAGTATCAAAGAATGCACCCTGTACCCTCCCCGAACAAGTTCTTGTGTGCACGAACATACTGTACCCCGTGGAGTTTTGGGTGTGAATGTGTGATTTCCTCTGGATATTATGGGGTGTCTGGTTGCACAAGGATCGCTGTTCACTTGTCATGTCCCTCCAAAATGGGAAATAATCAAAATAAAGCACAACAGTGTAAAACAAGCACCTGCTTTGTATCCTGCCATGTCATAATGTTGAGCAGCTACATTTATAGATGGGTCTTATCTTTCTGCTTTCTTATGGAACATGTTAATAAACGGAATGAATCTCTAGCCTATGCATTAAAGATTAATTTCCCATTTGCATAAAGCTGTTGCAAGACTGTGGTGTCTGTTTTTTATTATGCTGAATTTCAGACATAATGTTAACAAAGTCTGTAACTTGCAAAAGTGATTTTCCTCTTCCACCACTGCTTTTAAAAGCTTCTATGACCCATGTCCTTTCTTAATTTTTTTTTTTCAAGAGCTGCCCTCTCACTTAAAAGTAAAAAGTTATCAAAAGGATGCCATATAATAATAATTCAATTTGTTTTGTGTTTCAATACGGTCTCGTCCATTTTTTTATTTTATTTTATTTTTTTTTTTTTGATGGTTTCTAATGTTTTTCTTTTGTTTTCTTTCTTAGATGAAAAGAAAGTTGGACCATGGCCCCGAGGTCCGATCTTTCCCTTCAGGAAAAAAGCCCTGCAAAGGCCCAGAGTATCCAAGGTAAAGACACCTTTATTTCAAACATAAGACTTGTATTTGTCCTGCAGTGCCCTGCTTTTGTGTCCCCTCCTAGGATCAAAAGGATTTTGGTAGAAATTCAATTTTGAAGAGCATTATCTCGGTAATTCCATGCTGTCCACATATTAAAAGAAAATAAATAATAAAATAATATCTTGAGGTATGAACAAAGATGCTATATGTGTCTTCAAATAGAATGATGCTTCACATTTCATTGTGTGCAGCATCCAGCGCACAGTCCCAGATGTTTCTCTAACCCTAAATATTTAATGCATGTGTTCACATGTAGCCACATTAAAATTCAGACTGAACACAGCCACTTAACTGTAAATGTTGCCATCTAACTGGCCTCCGTCTCAGCTTCGTCTCCCATTAAAAATGAATCAATAATGAAATAGACCCCCAACTTCCCATTTTGCTGTCAGCAAGCCGACTGCGACGTGCCGAGGGTGCCCACTGGCCAGTTTCTCCTGCTGCCCTTACATTACAAGGGCACATTGGTGCCTTTTGAAGTCCTGTGCTGCTTTTCACGCCCAGGTTCTGACAACAGGAGAGTCTGGACCTAACAGAAATCTGTGGGACCGTGTGCACACTTTGAAGTCTGAGTCAGAAATATGTGTGTGCAGTTTAGTAGTCATACTAAGCTAAAACTAATGCAGTCCTGCAATAAATCCTCACTTTATGAAGGTTATAATATTTTTGTTGAGGTGTTGATTCAACTTTATGGTCATTTTGTAGGATGTAATTTGTGGTGCTGTTGAACTGTATTGCATTATACATGGAAGTGTTTTCATTATGTAACCTACCCTCAAATGAGACGGAAAAAATGGTAGAAACGTCTGTCAGTATAACAAAGTAGTTTGGAGATCTTTCAAGCTAATGCTTACAGTCTTGTGATTTTGATGTTCAGTTTAAAACAACAAAACATGTGATAAGGACATAGACATATTCTTACTGCTCTGAATGTTTTGGTGCAGTGTGAAGTTTGCTTTTTGTTTACATCTGTAAATTTAGATTTCTTTGGACTGTTATTATGTAACTATTTCAATTATGTAAGAATATCAAAGCTGCTGTTGGATCTGAAGACAATAAACTGCTTCTTGGCTGTGTAAATTCAAGATATTATACATTTGATCATAACAACACAACCATTCATTTGGTCATAACTTGTACATAATAAAAAAAAGGGTAAATTAAGAAAATTGCCTTGAACTAAAAAGAAAACAGAGTGTTGCTTTCAGCTCTCTTCTTTTTTTTTTTTCATTGCTAAATCCAATCAGTGATGGGCAAAAATGCAGCTTTAAATATTTAACTTTGCAATATTGGCTGCCCCATTAAACCACAGGCCTTATTTAGTGTTATTGTTGTTGTCAAAATAATTTTAAGTGTAAATATCTGCAAAGGCCTCGACAAAACTAACCCTAATACAAATAAACATTCTCATAATGTCTTTATTATTGACCTCATTAATAGTGGATCCTTAATATGTCTGTCATGTTCCTGTAATGTTTGTTTTCTTCCCTTTTTCTGTAATACTAGCAGTGCTTTCACATCCTCACTCTAAAGCCTGCACTATTTGCCTCTAACAGTCTCATAACGTTATTGATTTTTAAGTCATTTTCATTTTTTCCTGTAAATTGCAGCCCGACAGGAATTGTCCCATGTCCAGCCACACCCACCACATTTGGCCACATCAGAACAGCCAACGGTCAGGGGCAACAGAGACGGCGTATCACCTCAATCCAGCCACCCACGGGTCTCCAAGAATGGCTCCGAACATTTCAGGTGAGCACAGTGGAGTTTTATTCTTCTTTTTTTCGGTCCCCTTGGGCGACTCTGAACCCTTGAGCAAAAGCTCATCAAACAGCAGATGTTGTGCCCAATCATTGTTCACTTAGTCTCAGAGATAATTGCTGCCTTGTTGTTCTGGCCCATCACATTACCATAGGCACTGTAGCGTGGAATTGGAACTAGCCCTACCTGTTCAGACTAAAAAGAGTTACGGTAAGATCACGTGTCTATTGTAGACTTATCGTCTGTATTAAAAGTTAAACAGATGTTGAGATGCTTCTGTGATCCCTCGGAATTAATGAAGTTACTGCAGGATGATCTAAGTCTATGATTACCTTGTCATGTATTTTTACTGCATTATCTAAGGAGAATAACGCTGACTTTGGTTGTCTTAAGAGGTCATTTTGTGTTCATGATGAGCAATAATTTGCTCATATTTTCAACCACCTCAGTGATTACTGTTAGTGTCTCTAGAGACAAGGTAATACTGCATTCATTTTTCCACATTATAGTTTACCTCACTTTTATATTCATGTCGCTGTGCATCATTTTCTGTACGGATGCATCATAACAGCATTTTCTTTCATGATAGACATCAGCTCTAATGATTCCAGACCTCATTGAAATATCATGTCATTTAAACATATTAGCCTTGATGGGGTCTGTCTTATTTCCTATATAATAGGTTGCCATGGATTTTATTACCTAAGAGAGCTGTAAACTCATCATCTTCGAATGGCTGAGCCAACCTGGGACACTAATGTTTATTTTAAACATATTAATCCTCAGGCCTGACCTACCACTGTCTACTGATTAAGGCTACAGGCACCTCAAACTTACATTCTGTACATTCCCCAGTCCAGTCCTAGCCTGTAGCTGCCATTATAGATGGAAACACGAGTACAAAGCGGCGTGCAGCAGCTACAACGAATGTTTTTTTTT
The DNA here is from genome assembly GCF_002814215.2 of Seriola lalandi dorsalis. NCBI lineage: Eukaryota > Metazoa > Chordata > Actinopteri > Carangiformes > Carangidae > Seriola > Seriola lalandi. The sequence continues at coordinate 388,711 of NW_019524947.1, forward strand.
TTCATAAAAACTGGTTGTATTTTGGGATTTCGCAGGATAAAAACAAGGACACACTGTCATGGCAAAGTCACATTTTACATTAAAGGATTAGTTTGAGATTTTGGGAAATAATACACTTATTTGCCTTTGTGCCACGACTTGGATGAGAAGATTGACACCACTCTTGTGTCGCTCTATTAAATATGAATTCACAACCAGCAGCCACTTAGCTTAGCATACAAACAAAGACAAACAAAATCTACTTACCAGCACCTCTAAAGGTTACTCATTATCCTGTTATATCTCATTTCTGTAATCTGTACAAAAACCAGAGTGTAAAAAAGTTGTGATCTTATGGAGGTGTGTGTGGGGCTATTTCTTTCTTTCTCCTGAAATAAATTTAAATTACTCATTTGCCCTACTAAACTTTCTCTAAACCACAAGGCAGAGCCAGTCAGTATTATGAATGGCATAAAAGATGAAATAATTGCCTCTTCAGTGTCTTTGTAGCTCATGGCAGTCATACTTCAGTCACCTTTTTGGTCTTCTTGAAGGCTGAAGAATTCAGTATGACTTTTTCAGCAGATACTGAAAGTGTTTCCCTGAATGTCTGAGCTGAAGTATTTCATCAGCAGCCCATCATCATAATGATTAGCTGATCAAAAGAGTAACACTTGTGCATGATCAAGCCAGCCTGAATTTCCTGCATGTTCTAAGTATCAGCACTGTGATCGTAGATGTTGACTGCTGGTTTGTCTCACAGCTGTTCTCAGGGGATTGTTGAAAGAAATTCCGGGAAGTTTTAAGAAATCGGGTACTAAGGCAGAAGTAGGTCTGACATGTTGAACAGAAATGTGGTTTATGATAAACAAACCACAATTAAACATTCGAGTGTGTCCTGGAGACTCCTGGAATACACTGAGCTCTACAGAAGTTTGATTTCAGATAAATAATCAGAAATATTCTACAATGTTTACACCTCATAAGGATCAATGAAAGGTCTTCAACATATAAGGAACTTGAGGAAAATATCTAAAATAACAAAACTAACAAACTGTAAATTGTAAATTGAACATTAGATATGGTGAAGTATGTTCATGAATAGATAACAAACTTGAGGATAGAGGGTTTACTAGCAGTCTAAATGAAAAATCCCCTCTCAGGTTGAGACTTGTGAAACTGGTCTTGAGGATTCTGTTTGAACAAAAGCACCAATAATCCTTGGGAGAAGATGTTGTAACACATGAGTAACTGTTGTGTGGTCCTCCCTCTGTTAAGGGGGGAGGTCTCTGAACCCCTTGATTGCCTCCACAACTAGCACCTCTGGCTAAAGCTTTTAGCTGCTAAATTACAGGTGGTTTGCGTGTGCCAGATTTTCCATCCTGCCTCCTAGCCTGTAATCATTGTTAGGTTTCAGCACTCCGCAGAGGAAAACAACTCTGGCTGTTTGGTCCAACATACAGTACAGCGCTATTCAGCCGCCAGCGTTAAAAACAACTGAATGTTGAAGCCGAAGAAACAAAACCCCAGGGAGCTCTAATAACGCTGTTGATAGTGTCTTGTTCCTGATGTACAAATTTTCCACTAATGTGTTGGCTACTAGCAATAGGCTGGCGCCTCAAGCTACTCTGTGCTGCTGTGGAGAGCACGTAGGGAACATTAAAGAGTTAGAAACATACTGCACAAAGCTGGATGTTTCCAAGATACTCCAATCAAGGTGTCAGCCTTTGGAAAGAAAACACCTTACATAAGCACACCTGGGCATCTAGTTTGATGGCGGTAAACTGGGACAATCAGCCTGTAACACCCCAGTGCTGTGTTTTCAGTTTACGCTGTATGTTTACAGCTGGGTTGGGTGTGGCACTCCAGATGTGGACATGCAATTAATATGCTGACAGTGTTCAACTAGTGCATTCCCACCTGTGATAGCCAGCTTGCGATATTTATTTTGAGAACTGGAGAGGACAGTGCAGAGAGAGGAGTACAGACTGCAGTGACATAAAAAAGAAAATAAGTATAAATCAAAACATTTGCCAGAGGTACCTTCACATCGACTATAAATACCATTTTACTACTGTCAGAGTAAACCTTAACTTCTGGAGGGTCAGGATTCTTGGATTTCATTATGAGTTGACTATCATTAGCTGAGTTGAGACTATTCATGTGCTTCATCTATTGTGCATTGTGTTGAGTTGCTGGTTTCAATAGATCTGCTTTAAAAAAAAAAAAAAAAAAGAAGTCCTGAGCACTCGTCCTGTGCCACTGATCATGTTTTTTAGTTACCTCTGTTCCTATAGAGTTTGAACTCACTTATTTTAAGTCATATTAGAAAGAAGCAACAGCTAAATTACTGTAATGTAGTGCATGTAATTTTTTAATAACAACATCCTCTGTCCTCTGTTCCAGAGCTGGACTGGCCCAGAGAAGCTGCTGGCACTGGATGAGTTGATTGACAGCTGTGAGCCCACACAAGTCAAGCATATGATGCAGGTGATTGAGCCGCAGTTTCAGCGAGACTTTATCTCCCTGCTGCCCAAAGAGGTGAGTACCTGAATCCCCCTTCTCTGTTATCAATTCGCAACTTCCTTTCTAGCCCTTATCCTCCTCTGCCTCTTCCCTGTGACCTGAACTCCCATGGGATTCCTCGGTGGTGGACGTCATTTCTGAATGAACATACTTGATAATAGAGAAACATGGCTACCTCTCAGGTCCTAATACTGTCGCAGTCTTCCCTCACATCATCTTAACTGCATCTGTAGTGGGTGTCTTGTTTTTGCTCTGCATCATAACTGACAATACAGAAGAGTCACAATGACGATAAGATCACATAAGGGATTCTTACAAAACCGCCTCAATCCACTGTATCTTGCGGAGCTGATCAAATACTCAACACCTTGTCTCTGTCTGGCAGGTGTTTAGGATGAAGGGGGGTGTGGGCAGCATCGAGAGTGAAGCAATAGGATGCAAGATTTCAAGGTGTCCGCACCACTTGTTCCAAAGCCAAATATACAAACGGCAACATGCGTGTTCACAGCAGGACATGAGCCCTCTGTTTTCATTTGTTTTCCCTTTGCTCTTTCTCCTTTTTTATATCTTGTTCCCTTTGACTTCTTTTGATAATCCCATGTCTGCTCTCTGTCAGAGCTGCTGGAAATATATTGGGTGGCGCTGTCAAGTAATTTTAACAGGACAATGCTTGTGGCCGCACTATAGATACAGCTGGAATTGATTGTGTATGAAGAGGATCTGCGGAAAGTTTTGTCGGGCTTAAAAAGCAATCACTGACTGGAGTTCCATTCATAAAACTTTTGAAATATCCTCAACCCTAGTAATGACTACTGGCTTAAACAGGCTTTTGAGGTGGCAGAAGTTTTTCAGGGTTTGTGATGGGTTTTGTTTGGGCCAAATCATTTGAAAACTAACACTAACACCTGAAGACCTTCAGGAAATAGTTAAAATGACCCTGTGAAAACCCTGAGAGTGTCAAGTGCCAAGTAAGGACTAGCTCTCAAAATGACCTCAGGCTCAGTATTTTCAAAGAGGTTTTGAAGTGCGATTAAGTCAGACATTAGACAAGAAGCGATCTACAAGTCTTTGAGGAAGGAATCGCTTGAGAACGTTTCATTAAGGTACATTATGTTTAGAACACGGGTCAGTTTTAAATACTAGTAATCCCACAGTCAACAGGAGCATCAAAGACTCAGGACATTTTACCAAACTATGACAACAAATGACAAAGCTGTGGTCTCTGCAGACTCTTTCCCTTCTCATTACTCGCTCTACGACAAATAATGAGCTTTGGTTCTTCGTCATTTGGTGCCACTGGTCAGCAAGTGTCAAATTGTCACTGATTGTTGCTGTCAAATAAAAACAAGGGATATATCCAAATGTCAAAATGATAATAGGCATTTATCATTATTTTATAGACCGATAAATCAAGAAAATAATCAGATTAATTGATAACTTAAATAACCATTAGTTGCAGCCCTACATGTGACTAATTTCAGAGGAAAATGAAGATTGGCCTAACTCCACAGAAAAGTCTAAAATATCTTTGTAAAGCCAGCCCCTGGTTATTGGAGTTGCCAGACAGTCATTTGGGTGAATCCAAATGTTCATGACACCACTTCTGAATTTGTTACACAGCGTGTTGCGGGTCAGTATCATCTCAGATTATTGTAATACAATGAAAAAACAATATTTGCACAATGGGTTACAACTCGTCGTGTAAAATGAACCCATATCATCATTCTCTTTTTATGATGGCACAGGGCAATCGCTCAACCTAATGGTTGATCCACTGCACAGCTTTAACAGATATTGTGTGTTGAGAGCTTTGTCCAAATATATACCTGTGTCTGAAAAAGCTGTGGAAAAGCAGCAGACTATAATGCTTTTTTTCCCATTGCTCAGGGGTCCAGATTTATGCTCATTATACCAGGTATTGTGTCTTTATTTGCTGGCTTTGGCTTAACGAACTGCATCGCTGGCATCATTACCTGCTCTGTGAAGCTCCTATTGTATATTTTTTTGTTAGGCTTTCATAGAAATGTTGATTCAGTTCTACGGTAATACAAATGTGTACCCCTGTCAGTTAGATTCATGCTCATAGTTTGTTCTGCAAGTGTTTTTATTTTTCTTTGCTTTTTCTTCTTGTTATTGTGGTTTCGTTACTTCAGACTTAAAGTGCTCTTCTATGAGGTGTTTGCACTGTTCTGTACACCCGCTGTAGTAAGTAATGGGTGCTCTTTGTGTCTTCTCTTCCATTTACACCTCTCACATTCCTCGCCATGTCTTTCAACAGCTGGCTTTGTATGTGCTGTCGTTCCTGGAACCGAAGGACCTCCTCCAAGCAGCCCAGACGTGTCGCTACTGGCGCATCCTGGCAGAGGACAACCTGCTGTGGAGGGAGAAATGCAGGGAAGAAGGTGAGTCTCATGTCTCTGCAACACATGCAGACAGACAACAGGCAGTCACCCAGCGGGAGAAGTCTGGAGCTACTGATGTGGCCAATTCTGTGCTTAACGTTGTGGTTGTACCCGTTTTAAAATAAACTTTAACTGGGAAAAAAACCTAGCTTGTTAGACCAATCAGCCTCCGTCTCTCTCCTAACAGGCATCGACGAGCCTCTGCCCCTCAAGAAGAGGAAAATCGTCAAGCCCGGCTTCACTCACAGCCCCTGGAAGAGTGCCTACATCAGGCAGCACAGAATAGACACTAACTGGAGGAGAGGGGACCTCAAATCACCCAAGGTAGCTTTTCCTTCAAACTTGAATTCCCCACAGGTTCACCTCAACTCAGCTGATCTTACAGATCTGATATCAAAAGACTTTGAGTCACAGAAGGATAGTTCAATAAGGGTCTGAAGTGTGGAGCTGATGGAAAGTTAGTGATGAGCCAGTTCCATGCTCTGCAGTATTCATGTTGAATGATAATTGAGCTGGAGCACAGGATGATCTTATTCTCCTTTAATCTAAAGACTCCATTTGTCTTTTGCCTGCTCAGAGGTTTCCCATAAAGCATGACCAGCATGCCAGAGTTGATCCTAAATGGGCCTTGGACGGCTTTGCTCCTTTATAAACAGCCGCAGGTCATTTCAGTCCGCCACTGATGTAAATTTGGTTACTGTGCTCTTCATACTCCTTTGCATATGCAGTGTGTTCTGTCATTTGCTGAGCTAGCAGTCCTATGACCCAGTATAAACCAGCAGATACCACACACACACACACACACACACACACACACACACACACAGACAGCATACTGCTCTGCTTAAAGAGCTGTGTACACCTACAGCACTTGATGACATTCTCCTCTTATCGCCTCTTTACTTTGATGTGTAAAGCACCAGAGACATGTCATTGTCATCATTGGTTCTTGCCTTTTGCTTTGTCATTCCATTTCCACCCTTCTTCTCCGTCCTTCTCATGGCATTTCCTTTTCTATCTGTGCCATCTCAAAGGTGCTGAAAGGTCATGACGACCATGTGATCACCTGCCTCCAGTTCTGTGGCAACCGCATTGTCAGCGGCTCTGACGACAACACGCTGAAAGTCTGGTCAGCTATCACAGGAAAGGTAAGAATGAACTACTTGTTATATTTCCTGTCTAGTGCTTTGGTCTTAATGGCTTTCTTTCCATCTGTGTCAGACGTTAATGGACTATAGGCACGCGTTCATGTGAAATAATTTTCCAGAATTTTTCCAACTTGTTGATTTAAAAGTGAAGGATTACTGTTTACTAGCTATAAAGACTTTTTGTCATCATACATAGCACATAAACAACAGCTGCCTATCCAGCGCCTAACTGTGTTTATCTGTAGAGTCTTCGCTTACCTGATGGTTAGTGATATTTGCTCTGTCACATAAAAACACATCCTGGCAGCACTCCCATCTATCTGTCTATCCTCTCCTCTTACATTTAGCCATTTTGCAGAGTTGTTACACAGCACATGTCCGCAAGGAGTGTTAGTATTCAAAGCTGAAGCCGGTGCAGCCACACAGGGCTTGTGCTGCAGCTTTACGCTGTGTATTAAACAGAAAGGCAGTTGTTGCACTGTGGTGTTGGGGAGAGGTTCACAGATTGTTGTAAATCACAACACTTTCATGCCTCTGTGTTGGATTTTCAAAAGAGCTTTTTAATAAAATCCTCTGAACACTGTTATTGCATATTTCTCATTCCCACCGTTTCTTTCACCTTTACTCAAATAAATGAGATAAGCTTGGGCTGTGAACTTGCTTCAAAAAAAAAAAAAAAAAAACCCTTAGAGAAACTGATATTCTGCATGATCACACTGCAGCAGGTTTCTCTTTCTATTGGACACAATAGACCCGAGAGCTTGCTTTTCATTCTTGCAAAGTCTCGTCTAACAGATAGTAAAGTTGGCATTCAGCCCGCTGGTGATTACACGCATATCAGTCACAGCATTTGCTGATCTGAACAGATTTCACCAAGGTCACCCGATAGGCATGGAGCACAAATTGGTTCTTCCTTCACCCAAATACTTGTATCTGGACGACAAGTTGTTGACTTACAGCTGCAGTGGCTCCACATTGGTGGTGGCAGTCTGTGATGAGTCATGTCACCAGCAGGCTCTACTGCTTTTTTGTGAAACCATCATGCATTCAGACAGACGCACAGTGCATTGTGTCCGTGGTTTCTACAATGCAAAGCCGGCTCAGAATTGTTTGTTTACATTAGTCATGAGGAAGAGATGAGCCTAAATCTGTTTCTGTTTGGGTGCTGCATTCAGAATACATCCCCTCTGTGGATTTCATCTCTTTGCTTATTTAGCTCTCAACACCAGAGAGAGAATCCCTCGCTGGAGAGCAATGGCCAATTAAGTCCAGTCGACCATTTCGGGTGAAGTGGCTGTCGATGCCAGTAAAACTGTAAAGTAAAAATACAATGGGATTCCCAGCACCTGCATTTGTTTTTCCTCCCTGCTGTCAACATCCTTTACAGTCGTTGCCATCTTATTTGAGGACTTGATTGCTACATTTTCCTCACCATCAGTTCATCCCCATGAGATACAGGCCTATAAAGTGGCTATCAGTGATCTCAAGATGTTACACAGTTTGTGATGAATGGATGAATGCTTCTTGTGGCTCCCAATTCACATGCCAATATTCACTCTTCTTCTCCTTCATATCTCCTTCTCCTTCATATTGCAAATGGCCAAGATGGTAGGAAAATCTCTCCCCTGTAACAGTATAGTGAAGTGTTTTGTTTGACCTTGGTTTGCCTTTTTCCTCTCATGTAAATCCTCTAACCTCAAGAAAAGCGCAGACGAGCCTTCCACAGCTCAGCCGCTAACACCAGAACTTCGGTTTTTACTCAGAACTGGATCAATAAAAGGTAGAAACACAATGATCAACAGAGATGAGGGACTCTTTTTTTCAGTCTGTAAACGTTCTCCTTTTGAAGTCTGATGCCATTAGACTGAAGACATGGTTTTCTTTTCTCTTTTCAATCACCTATGTTTGATTTTTGGGTTGTTTTCATCAGACAAAAGCAGTCCCTGCAAATCGGTAATGAGTTTGGTGGACGATTATAGATTACAAGGCTAAATTGCCTCATGCTCTCAGAGATCAGCGGCTACCTCTGTGCTTTTCTTCTGAGGAAAGATTTAAAATGCAGCTCTGGCAGCTTGCACTGTAGGTAGAGGATTTAAATTGATAGGATGGAAAAAGAAATTGGTCACACGGTAGACAAATTTTGCCAGAGGTAGAGCAGTGTTAACGCTTCCTCTCAGATACTTGTGCTCCATTTTCCTCCGAAACTTTGTGTTCAATTTGGAGCGATCAAAAAGATTCCCCTGTGAACCAGACAGTGTCGGGTGAATCAAGTGATATTACATCACTGTGCAGCATCAAAATGTCCTCGTGTTATTTTCCACTCACAGTATCCCCACCCCAGCTCTAAACAGTGCATCAGATATGATGCTGACAAGATCATAACAGATGTTTCTATCAATAGTTTAATGAATCTGTCCAATATCCTTTTTCTCTCTTCCAAGATTTGTTTGTGAATAGTTTTTTTTTCAGACTCACAGGGCATTTTTAGCACAGATTGCAGATCATATCAACGGGGTTATTTGCATGAACATGGCTTTCATTTTTAAATGTTCAACAAATATTCATCAGATGCCCTTCAATAAACACTAAGACACATACTTGCTATAGTTTCATCTCTGCAGCCAGTTTTTGTCTTGCCCTTGATTTATCTTGTTATATAAACACAGAGCGAATTGAACTCTTGCTGTGAGGCAATCAGGGAATTATTATATGAGCACATTATATGTAAATGCTTCCCTACCTCTGAAACAAGTTGGCCGTTGCTTAGTGATCAGGTAAGACAATGGGGATTTGATTATGGTGAAAATATTGCATCAGAGATTGAACAAACTCAAGAGTTTGAAATTAAAGTGACACAAGAACCTCTTTTGAGGTTTGAATCTGTGGTTCAGATTTACGGTTTGGAAGATTTTTTATTAAAGTTCGTTATTATTAAAGCTCAAAGTAGCCTTTGCTGAGACGATGCTCAAAGGCTTTGTCTTTACCTGATGGACCTTTGTCTCTGCGTTGTCCTCCAGCTTCAGTGAGAGATGTCAATCTTCCATTCACAAACACAAACAGCAGCACACATCTCTTTGCTTCAAAGGTGGCTGTCTGGTGCTTAACAGATCAGCGCATGTCCTTGGTGGAGCCTGTCAGCGGCAGCCTCAGCTGTCAGGCTGATCTAAGATGGCAGACCTGTGGACTGCTGTCATATCCAGGGAGAGGTGTCCTCTGCCAGATGCTTTAGCTGCATGGACACCCAGTTTACCTTCACCTCTTTTTAAATAGCTGAGATTAGGGATTGCTTTCTAAGCTGTGAACCCAATGGGAATATTATTAAGATGATTAGACATGGGGAGACCACTACTTACATTGTTAAATTAAATTCTTGACGGCCATCTAGCAGTTATGCACAACATGGGCAGTGAAATTGCTTTTTTTATAATATTGTATTTTTCTGTGGAGGAAAGCACAGTGTTATCTGTACATTTGTGATGTGACATCCTGTAAGTATCTTGAGTCAATTGGTACCCATGTCATCAAATCAGTAGCACAAGGAATGGAAAAGGGCAAACGTGTTGACATCCTCACAAAGCTCTCACACCACCTTGTCCCTTGTTCTACCAGCATTTCTCTGTCAGACAAGCTGGGAGCATGGTTAGTTGTTACAGTTGCAGGGAAAAGCATGTAAAGTTAACCCACTTTGATATCAGGCATCGTGGTGGCTCAGTTGACCAAAGTAAATAATGAAGGTGGCAGCAGCAAAGATTTTTCCTCTGCCAAGATCATTTTTATTGTATATCAGGACAACGTGGTGTTTGTTGCATATTTCAATGTTCAGAAAGCAAAACGGCATTTGTCAGTACTTTCAAAATTTTGGCCAATGTATTGAGCGTCTTATGTAAAACCATCAGTTTAGATGTTTAATATGTAGAAAGTGTTGATTGGATCTACGTTTAAGGTGTGTTTAATAGACTTCTGTAAGTAAGTATGTAAGTATGCCTAATGTAGATTCAATTGTAGCCTCAGAAATCCTTTAATCATGTGATTGAGTGTATAATAATGACAGCTTGACCTGAGGTAGTCCTTTGCAAAGCAATAACTCAATGCACCTTTAGTCCCTTTGAGGCTTACTTTTTGATATTTCCTGCTAAGGTCAAGCCAGATGGATTTATCAATACAGAGGGAAAACTACACTATCTAGAGTATTTAGTGGTAATTGTGGCTGCTATGCTTGATATCCACACACTGATTTTTTTTTTTCTTTAAATGAAGAGGAAAATATAATGCAAGTGTAAGGCATTGTATGAAAACCTTCATGTTCAAAAAAGGTCCTTCACAGGTTCATTAAAAAAATGCTAATCTTCTTTCTCTCTCAGGGACGGGCTTATTTTATGTTTGTTTCGCAGACAGATAAAGACGCCTAAGCCCTTCATTTCAGATATTCTCTCTTCCCACGCAGTGTTTGAGTAGGCTCTAATCACACACTGTGATTCTTGTTCTTGGAACCTCAACCACTGGCTTCGATTCATGAGAAAAATCTTGCATACTTAAGAGTACGATTACAATAAACTGCAAGGCTGTAGTTAAATTTTACACAGCCGTAGCTCAGCTTCGTCACAAATCTGGATTAAGACACATGTTGGACAGTCAGAAAGTTGTAAATAATCTGGATAATATACCACGTGTTTATGCCACGTAATAAAATGTAATTTAGTCAGATGTTACAGCTGCGGTTTTCTCTTTTCACTGGTGAAACAAACCTATGAAAAAGGACCACAGTGACAAGCAAGAGACTTTTAACACTGTATTGAGGTTGATTGTAAGGTCATGCCACAGTGGCCCACAGTTAATGCAGTGATTCTCTTTAACACGGGACAGAGGCGGTTGAGACAGGCTTCAGCGTCATCGTTTCCCTCGCTGCAATAAAACCTCTTGCCCTGCACCACCATTCACTGCTCAGCGGCTTATCAGCTGCAGTCAGGGGGTCACATGTTGTACACTTCAGAGACACGCTCCACTCTGAACCTGACATAACCACAACGCTCACCAGTGACCACCTCCACAGTTTGCTCCTCTCCTCTCCCCAAAGAATTTTAATTTAATGCATTTAGCATAATTAAATCGAGGGACAAATGAGACAAACCGTGGAGACGCAAATTCAATTGATCAGAAAGATTTCCATAACTGCTGTAATCAATAGCTAATCTACCATCCCTAATGGGAATGAATGGGAGCATTTTTTATTGAAGACAGTTGTCAACCCATTCTGCAAAGAGAATAAATCGGCCGCTTTTGCAGCTGATAAGTAAAAGCAATTATAAAAGCCAGCAGAGAGCTCAGACAGAGATTTTGTCCCAGTACAGCAGCAGCAGGTAGAAATGATGGCGCTCTTCCCTCCCATAAAAGGTCACACAATTTCATTTTACTTGTCTTTTTTTCCCTGAAGGCAATCTGAGGTCATACAAAGGAAAAAAAAAAAAGAATCTCGAATGCGATTTTATGAAACTAATTTATAATACATGTGAATGAAAAGTCTTTGAAACTCACTTTTGTAACATCAAAAGTCTACAATAGGAGTGAGGAATTTACTAACCAAGAATCTTCTTCTTTGGTCTTTTCAGTGTCTGCGGACATTGGTGGGCCACACAGGGGGCGTGTGGTCATCCCAGATGCGAGACAACATTATCATCAGCGGCTCCACTGATCGCACACTCAAGGTCTGGAACGCGGAGACAGGAGAATGTATCCACACCCTCTATGGGCATACCTCAACAGTGCGCTGCATGCACCTACATGAGAAAAGGTATGGAGCAATCTCACCAGTAACCATCAGTAAATCTATGTAAAGAAACCAACACTTCTGTAGTGACTTTTGGCACCACACTGCTTTTGATATGATGCAAATTTAGGCAATAACTTTAGAGCTGCGTCAATTAGGTGTTCAACTGTTTTGAGTATGGATTAATGATTTAAGTCATTTTTCGATCAAAAAAGCCAAATATCTGGAAAATGATGGGCAGATTGATCAGTAAAGGAAATAATCATTGGTTGCAGCTTAAGCTTAGTTGTTGCTAAATAAACCCAATTAACCTGTACGTTATACTGTATCTGGAAATTCTGCCTTCATGTCAGGCACTTCAGCATCACATCCAAAAAATGTTTTATTAGTAATGTAATTGTTTTAAATAGTTTAGTTTCATCTCTCTCATGCCTTTCAGATTCTGTTTTGTTGAGTTACATCTGATTATAGTTCAGATTAATGATGTGTGTTGTTATGTAACTATGTGACACTTTTATTACGTTGCCATGAGGCCAGGTTTCTCTTGTACAAAAAATTAGATCTCCAGAGACTTCTGGTTAGGATAAATTAAAACTCACTAATTAACACACTTTATCCCATTTGATTAATCCTTACAAAAAACCTAAGTGTCATAGCAACAGTCTCAAAGAAGTGAAAAAAGTCAAAAATTCCTTTCATGTTCCCCATGAATCATAACGGTGATTCCCACCGAGCAAAAAGAGCAGCTCTACAACAGTAAAGGAGGACAGTATCTATATGAAAGTGAGCATGTGGTCTCATAGTGATTAAATAGACCCTGTGAGGCGTTTTAAGTGAACTGCCGCTCACTTATTTACTCAATATTACACTCCAGAGACTCAAAGTGCTCTTTTCGCCTTAGGGCCCACCAAGGTTTTTGTGTAGCATTTGATTGCTCACCCACTGGAAATGCTGTGAGCTGCAGGCAGGCTGTGAATAAGATGTAGGTTTTCATCTTTGTAGCACTGAGGCATTTTATAAATAAAGAGTATGTGCTGTGTGTATCTACAGCATATTCCGATCTAAATAGCCTGCAAAAGAGAGAACTTGATAATGTGGAGGAATGTCTGTCTTTGTTTTTATTGAGGCATCGGCAGTCTGGTGGAAATTAAATAAAACGGCGTCAATCAGTGAATAAATGGAATATATATATATTTTTTTCTTCTGTTTCTTTTTTTTTTTTAATATTAACTGTAAATAATATCCTTGGTACAAAAGGTATTAACAGTAATCTGAAAAATGTAAAACTCAAACAAAACATAAACCTTCTTTCCTAAGGGGTGTTTCTGTTTTAATAACCGATAACATTTCTTTTCTTTTCCACTCTGGGTGAAGACGCTGCTCAACGGCGGCTGTTTGAGTTAAAGAAGTGTTTTTGTACATTCAAGTATGAACATGAACGTGACAGTGTGTGTTACTTGTCAGATGAACAAAAGAAAATGTTCATACCTGTCTCATTATTCTGTCAATGCAGCTAACACAGCTTGAATGACGAGTTGTGAGGAGGGTGTTGAGTTTAATCTTACAGAATGCGTAACTTGTGGGAGAAGTTCTTCTCAGGGGAAAAAAACAGCTCAACATACAGTCCTCCACAGAATGTACCACACCCAGACTCAAACATTCAACCTTTACTCCGTCTTAAAACTTAATGATGTCCTGTCCGTCCTGCTTCCTCTCAGGGTGGTCAGTGGCTCTCGTGACGCCACGCTGCGCGTCTGGGACATCGAGACAGGTCAGTGTTTACACGTCCTCATGGGCCACGTGGCGGCAGTGCGCTGCGTCCAGTACGATGGGCGACGAGTGGTCAGCGGTGCCTATGACTTCATGGTTAAAGTGTGGGACCCCGAGACGGAGACCTGCCTCCACACGCTGCAGGGCCACACCAACAGAGTGTACTCGTTACAGGTGAGCAGCTTCAGAGACACAAAGACAGGCGCCGTGTGTGTTGGTGGTTTTCTGTATTCGTACAGCAGAAATTTACTTTTGATCTTTTCACTTTAAAAATCTTGATCATACTCCATATTACATCTTTTACACATCAAAACTAATGTTAGCAAGCTACATTAGTTTTGTGTGTGTGTTTTTGTATTAACGGAATTTAGTGACAGTAAGTAACTAGTAACTCCAATGAATGTGTAAGTTATACAAAGGCTAAGTTTGAACCTAAGAGCAGCAGGAGCAGTTGGCTGGATGACTGTTTATAAACTGTGCATGACTCCTCGAAATCTCTCTCCTTGTGCTCAGGTAGTTGTTTTTGTGGCGCATGAAAATCCATAAACAAGGCAATTGATTTCACAATATTAATCTTCATTTTGTTCATATTTATGTACAATTTTATAACTTAATGTGTCCTCTCCAAATGTGTTGTTATTTGCTTGAAAAAATTAATTCCTGTGTGTCCTCTAAGATGTCCTCTCACCCGCTCTGTGTGATGACAGTGCACTTTAGCGGGTACCGTCGCCCTCAGAGAGGAGGCTGTTTAAACGGGGGAACACAAAGCTTTCACAGATCAATAAAATTCATTAATTTCAATGAGTTTAATCTTAACTTTAAACTTGTTAATAGAACCAAACTATGCTATGTAGGCATCTGTGCCATCAACTGCAAGTTAAGGTGACATCTGCGGTTACCTTGAACCGGCAACTTGATTTCCAGCCAATTGAAATTGACCCTCTCTGTCTCTAGTTTGATGGAATCCACGTGGTGAGCGGCTCATTGGACACGTCTATAAGGGTCTGGGACGTGGAGACGGGCAATTGCATCCACACGCTAACAGGGCATCAGTCACTCACCAGTGGCATGGAGCTCAAAGACAACATCCTGGTCTCAGGCAATGCAGACTCCACTGTCAAGATCTGGGACATCAAGACGGGCCAGTGCCTGCAAACACTGCAAGGTGAGTGCACCATCTCAGCAGGGTGTTGTATCAGCTATATGAAAGTTCAAGTGTAGTGTATCATTCACACTAAGCAAAAACTAGTTAAGTTAATTTAACACATCCCCAGTGCAGATCTAAGTCATTCCTTAAATTGCAGCAGAGCACTTAGAAAAATGGAAGGGACTAATGTTAGAAGAGCTAGAGGAAAAAAAAACCTTTACTATTTACTCTGAACTGTAAATGAGCCATAAATATATGAATATATAGCTGTACATAAGTGTAGAAAAATGGCAGCGCCAACCTTAAACACCAACAAAAAGCATCCACGTTTGGACTTGAAACTGATGGTTCAGTTAGAACCGAGACGAAATGACGTGTGTGTGTGTGAGTGTGTGCGCGCGCGTGCGTGTGTCTGTACTCGGCCAACACCTTGTGGGTCTGCTGGCCCTGATTAGTCTCATTTTCTTTGTGTCAGTTTGAATAGCTTGAACTCCATTAGCAGCACTGGTGCCTCACAGGAAGTTGGAAATCCTTTGCTTGAATAGTAGTGGCAACCACCATTGCCCCGCCCCTAAATGCCCTCATTAACAAACTACAACCCTGCGTGTTGGTCCTCCCAACACCAACACACACACACACCCGCTGAACAAAAGGATTCCCTAGTGAGAGTCTGAAGAGAGGCAGGGATAAAACCAGGGGGAGGATGTGTGTGTGCCTTGTTAAGAGGGGGCAACTACAGTGAGGGGAAGAGGGCAGGGGAACTTTGTGGGTCACATAATTAGGTCAGTGGACAATTTCTGCTAAGCATTTGCATATTCATTTATGTGTTTTGATAAGACAATAGGCCAATACAAGGCCATCACTGTCAGCTGAAGGGAGTATAGGTAGTGATGGAGCAGGCTGCTTTGTTGTGGTAATGCAGAGAGAGGGAGGGAGGGAGGAGAGAGGCAGGGATGTTGGGGGTTGGTGCAGAGCATTATTGTATACTCGGGTAAATAACACAGCCTTTGAACTAACCGGAGACAGAAATGGAAAAGATGTGAAAGCTTGTTGAGATTTCGACAGATTTTCTCTGCAAATGGATTGTGAAAGCGGAAAGAAATTAAATTTCTGAATGAAATGGCTGCTATAGCAACCTCAGCAAAAAAAAAAAAAGCAGTTCATTTGCCTGCACTTGATTCTGAGCTTGTTTGTGTTCATGTCACCCTAATTGATTTAATTAAGATATCATTTTCATGTCCTTAGGGGAATCTTAAGTCGCCGCACACATACAGCCACAAATAAAGTCACCTCAATGAAAGCAGTAACAGCCGCCATCTTCACTTTAACTGTGGCCTCCTGCCAGCAACCAGCACACAAACACAGCAGACGGAAGTGTAGCTGGAGCCGCTTAGACTCCGCGACAGTGATAGGCCTGAGCGTCTCACTGCAGCCCGTCCTTAAGCCTGACTACAGCAGGAAGACCTCACTACACTGTCACATCAGCCTCAGGAATAAGGGACAAGCTTTTCCCTTCTCGCTGACTTAATAAGAATTTTTGTTTAGAGCTCTTTATTCTGTAGCTGTTTTTTCCTGCCACAACTCTCTTTCATTTCAAATTCACCCATCCACGACTCTGCTCACTGCATTCCTCTAGTTATTAGGAATGACAAGAGGAGCTATAGGAGGAACTATAGAGTCCGGGTCAGGGTTCCCTGCATGAAAGTGTTTATTCAAGTTTGTAAGCTTCTCGTCACGATCTGTTTCCCTCAGGAGATGACAGCCTAACCGACAGACAAACTCATTACATACAGCATTTGCTCTTTTCTCCTGAAACTTAATGTTTTAGGTTTATATGAAATTAGCGGAGATGATCTACTTCAGCAATAAAACACTGGAAAACCCAACAGGAACTAATAGTCCCTCTTGCACATTACTGTGTTTTCATCACAGTTGAAGAACCATGGACAGTAGATAACCAGAAGCAGACACAACTTTTTGCATGAGTAGCAACATAGTCATCATGTTGTCCTTTGTCATGTACTTATGCATGCCGGTGACTTTTTTTCCCACATTGGAAAGCAGATGTGCAGAGGCAGAAATGGAGACTAAAAATGCCAGAAAGGCGAGATGCCTGTTGTAGCAACAGCCTGCAGTGTGATGCCCAGTTATTTTTCTGTTTTAGTACATAACTGGAGAGTTCCTGTAGTGAAAAAGACTAAAGCTTGTCCTCGTCATTCTCTACGTCACACTTCATCCCTTTAACCATTTTTTTTTCTCTTTGTGTGTTCAGGTCCACACAAGCACCAGAGCGCCGTGACGTGTCTTCAGTTCAACAAGAACTTTGTCATCACCAGCTCGGACGATGGCACAGTTAAACTGTGGGACCTGAAGACGGGGGAGTTCATCCGAAACCTGGTGACTCTGGAGAGTGGCGGCAGCGGCGGTGTGGTGTGGCGCATCCGGGCCTCCAACACCAAGCTGGTGTGCGCAGTTGGCAGCCGCAACGGCACAGAGGAGACCAAGCTGCTGGTGCTGGACTTTGACGTGGACATGAAGTGAGAAGGGACGTGGTGGGGAAGCATGAAGAGAGCGCACCGCGGAGAGGGAGGAATAGAGAGAGAATGGGGGATGAGGCACCTAGAAACCAGAGGGCCAACGCCGCTAACTCTTCACCCAAACTCGCAAAATCTGCAACCACCACCACTAACAGTGGGCTGTCCTGTCCTCTACAATTATCTCCCCCGTCCCCCTTTTGGGTAAATGTTACTGACAAAGCCACAGACCCTCACATGTGTTTAGCCCCTGCTTTGTACCCCTACCACCCGTACGAGGTGGAGCCAGAGGGGATCGGGCTGGAAATGGGGCAGGGGGCCATGACCGGTCTGTCCCTTGATTAGCTGGGAGAAAAAAGAGAAGAAGAAAGGAATGACTGACGACTGAACTCTTTTGAAGTGACTCTCCACCCTTTCGGTTCGGGGGCAGCTTCGCACAGAGACTTGGTTTCGCTTCAAGCCTGACAGATTTTGAGATGTACAGAGATATATTATTTTTTAAAGCCCCAACCCCCACCCCCCATCAGTACGCGCCCTCAAACACACACACACACTCAAACCAGAAAAGTGGAAAACATTGACCGTAGGAAAAGATTGGGGAAGGTGGGAGACGTTTAAAGGTGAATTTCCACACAGTTCCACGTGAAAAGCTGCTTGATGTAGAGGAGAGAAATTGGAGGGTTCAGCCTGTAATCAGGCTCGTTTCTTGTCACTCCATTTCCGTTCTTGTTCTCCACTCGGTTTCTGTAGTTTGATTTCTTTACAATATCGCACACAAACACAACTGTGAATTTCAGTACCTTTTGGGTTTATCATATGAAAGGGGTTTCTCTATTGATGTTGTTTTTTTTTTTTTCCTCTTTCCTTGCCGTTGCCAACAGCAACAAATCCCAGTATTAGAAACCTGCTCGGTTTAGGTTTGCTGTCATTATGTCACAAGGTTTTTTGTTCTTCCTTTCTGTTTTCTACATACCTGGGTTTGGAGCTCCATCTCCACATAAACATCAATGCTGTCCAGAATTTTTCAGTCTAGCTGGGGTGGTTTCCTCAATGCCGGTGCTTAACGAGAAGTAAAGGTTCTTTTCTCAAAGCGCTGTGGATTAATGCCCCTGAACCCCCCAGCCCCTTCCCCTCTACTGTTTTCCCCCAGTGGCCAAACTGTATTTATGCTGCTAGATGAATGGAAAAAAGAGAGATGGAACTTTTACTTGCTGTGACGTTTTAGTCCCAGGCGAAATTCCAAATTGAACTCTGTATGTTTGGACTTCAACAAAAGATGACAAAAGATAACATCCAACATTTTTGTTTTGTTTTGTTTGTTTTTGCCACTGAAACTTGAGCCAAACGTGCCTCTACGAGGCTGAGAGGAGGGAGCGCGTCCGACAGATTCTGACGGGATCGCCTGCAGAGAGGAAACAAGCGGATGTACACTGTTGGCGTGCGTGTGTGTGCGTGCATGAGTGCGTGTGTTAAGCGTGTTAATGGGCAACTTGTAAACACATTCCTTGGGACAAAGCTCTTTCGGCCTGTTCTTTGGGGAAATGTACAAATGCTGTGTGGACTGGCAAAGAAAAAAAAAAAACTAGCAGATGTATCAACTTTAACACGTGAATGAGAGAACTGTTCGTATCCATGTGTGATTGTTGTTCCATTCAAAGATGTCTGAAGCAACAGAGGAGACCATCACAAGCATCAAGTGACAGGTCGAGCTGCCAGGAGTCTTAGTGTTACATGTGTTGCAGTGAAAATCACCGCGGTCGCAGCCTCGTGGATCGTCAGTGGGAAACATAAAAACACAAAGGCAACAAACGTGAACTGAAACATTGTAGCCAAACGAAAAATCGTCTCAATCTCCAAGAGTCACAACTCAAGCTGAACTGTGAAAGTGGTATAACACTGTATATTAAAAAAGAAAAAAGAAAACAATCTTGCTCTATCTCCTCTCGTTGTTTTCTCCCTCTGTTTTAATTTATGATCTGGTTTGAGAAATCAGATTTGTTGCAGGTGTTTTATTTTTTCAGTTCATGTAAACTGCCTGGCAAAAAAGAAAACAGACAGAAAAAACCTTAAAGGGATTGTGTATTTGTTTGATTCACTTAGAATTTTATTTTCTTATAACTTAAGTGCAATAAAATGTGGGTTTTTCTTTTTTCATTTCAAGCATATCAGTTGTCTGTTTTTGTTACCTGTGTGAAGGCATCTTATATGTTCAATAAAGCAAATTATTTGGTTAATTACATCCACGAGGGAATACTTCCAACATTTATCACAGCGCAGGTTTACGGGCCAAAACGATCACAGCCATTCATTGTAGGTCAGAGTTTCCTTCAGTGGCAACTCTACTTGATCCAGTGGAAGGAATGAATCATCTCCTCTGTTCTGCTTCCTGTTTGTTTCTCAAGTCACGATTATCTAAAAGCATAAAGCTGGCGATTTTCTATATTTGTTGTTATTGTGCCCTGAAATGACCAAAACCAACCAACCTGCCTCTTTCAGAAATTTGGAAGGAGGAAAAAAAAAAAAAGTTGATATATAGATATAGATAAGCAAAATGTGCAATGGAATCAGACTTAATTAATCACGCCGACCATGAAGCATGTGACTCAAACTTCCACTGACGAGACTAAAAATAGCAGCAGATGAAAACATGAGGAGACTAACCTTCCTCAAATTAATACAAGAAATAAACACAAATGCCATATTTCCATAATGTTTCCATATCGATTTCATTTGCTTGACATTGGACTGGAGCTCTTAATTACCGCAGCTTTTGTCCTAGTAGCCTGCAGTGGTTTAACGGCGCTGGACACTAACAGCTAGTAGTAGCTGTGAATGTACTTTCGCTCGCATTGACCTTTGGGTTTGTGGCCCCAAGACTATTGGTTCCAACAGCGGATGACACCGTTTAATCACAAATGTATTTTGATCATTAAAAAAAAGGCAGCTGTAGTTTTCGGCAAACATTACTCAAACAGAAGTAAATAGCGCATTTGCTGGGGACTATTTTCTCTCTAGTGGGTATTTATAGCAGCAAGAGTGTGTTATGTGGGATTGACCCAAAATAAATTACAGTGTTCTTGTTTATTGTAATGAAGGAACAACAACGGAGCTCAATGGCACAGAGGAAAAAGCTCTGCGGCTTTGGCCTTACAGGCAATGCTTGTTAGTAAGATCTTATTTTTTTTCAGGGGATTTGTTGACAAGAATAATAAAGAGTATCACCAGTTCTGTTCTTTCAATAGCTCAACGTTACATACAGTGGGGCCAGTCTGAGGTCTGTTTCCACAGAATTTAGCAGGATGTTCTTTGATTCCAATGAAGGTTGGTAAATTGAAAAAAAATTGATCAACATCAGTTTGCAGATGTCTCTCTGGAATCTGGGATTTTGTAATGGTAATTTACTATTTTTGGATATTTTATAGACTAAATGATTATTTGATTATGAAAATTAATCTGTTTGCAACCTTAGACATCGTTGCATTTGACTGCACAGAGTGACGCTTGAGCTAGGTAGCCTTAAGAGGCAGATGTAAAATTTTTTCGTTAAGAATTGTATTTTTTAATCCCGCTGTTGAAAGAGATTAATCTCCCCTCTAGAAAATGATAATGGACTCTTTTTTTCCATTTAGTCTTTAATTTAATTCTTGTTTTTCAACCTATTAAGATAATTTATGCATTTTCAGCTTCACTGATGCCAGAACAGAAGAACATGTTGCATTCACTGTCTCAGCTGTATCTGAAGCTCTGTGAGGGCGACCGGGGAACTATTTGAATGTGACCCTCTGTTTTGTTTTTTTTGTTTTTTTGGTCAGTGTCAATTATATCCAGACGGTTATCTGTCATGAGCCCATAGAGCTCAGTGTAGCAGCAGTAACAGGGTCTGTGCTGCGGATTCCCTCCTGCCTGTTGCCTAGTGATAGCTCGTCTCTGGCCCGGCCTCAGAGCTCAGTGTGCACTCACAATATAAACGGTATTGTGAGGAAGCAGCAAGAGCTGTACATCCTCACATGAATGGACGCGTGGGGGAGTTTCCACTTTGGTTGGCAAGGTTACTCTGTCCGCCTGTTTGTTCCCAGGCTCCACTCATGTGTTGTGTAAGCAGCAGCTCTGCTCCACTGACTGGTCATGGAGGATAGTAATCGACTTTTTTTTGATAGCCTAACAGAATATTTGTTTATAAATCTTTTTCTTGCTTCACACATGGACATGAAATGTTGTAACGAATCTATGATGTAGAGTTCATCAGCTTTGTTAACTGATTAATGATTTTGCTACAGTTGCAGTGTGGCTCTATGAAAAGCTGTCAGTGTGACACTCAGACTGAAACTCTTGGATGGATTGCCATGAAATGAAAACACAGCTGTGCACCAGTGCAGCATCACAAAGCTGCTAGAATGGCTGCAGATTAGTTTTTGTTCTCTAGTTACAGCTTCTCCCATGTGAGATTGTGCTACTTTTGTCAGTTCTTATGCCTCTGCGCTGGCGACAGCCGTGGCCGGAGGCGTTATGTTTTCAGGTTGTCCGTCTCATTCCCCTGACCGCGATATCTCAGGAACAACCTCAAGGGAATTTTAAATTTGGCACAAAATTCACTTGGACTGATTAGATTTTGGTGGTGAAAGGTCACTGTGAGCTCACAAAACTTGTCTTTGGACAACTGAAGAATTCACAAGTAACTGCAACTGGACTGGTTGGCGGATATGTACAACCACGAGGTGGTACTTATAGTAGCCTAAATTATTAGAAATTTAATATTTTTGGGTTTTGGACATTTCTTCCTACAAAACAACACATTTCAAGACTATTACTTTGTGATGATACATTTTTTCACTATTTTTGGACATTACCTAGATTAAAAGATTGATACAGACAACAGCATTTGAAGAGGTGCTTACATCCTTCACCGATATTTAAGAAGCAAGACTGCACCACAGTGTAAAAACAGTGTTTATACAACTTATCCAACCTGTGTAGTCCGCTCCTCATCTCTGCCTGGGGCTAGGGTTAGTAGCATAACACACCTGAATCTTTTGAAACTTTTGAACTCCTTTACATACTACTGTGGTAGTTTAATCCAATGATAGGAAACAAATATACATTTTAATCTTCACCTGTACCTAGTTACTTTCCAAAACTGAGAAAATAAATAATAGCTGGAGAATCAATAATGAAAGTAACAGCTCTACTCCGGTTTAGATTTCTTAGGAAATTCTTTCTGGGGAAATAACATTCGTAACATGTACTTTTCTTGGAGAAAAAGCTCAATGGTTCATATACTGTAACAAACAAGATCATCTGGACTAGGAGACACTGATGTATCTCCACAGGCAGTCTTTTAATGAACTTAATTCTAGGAAGTGATGAATCATCTCATTCTTTGAGGTTATTAGCCATTTATCTACCTTACACTTACTGCCTGGACTGCACTACACTTCTTCCTCTTGATGAATGAATGTCCCTCTCTCTGCTCTCACCGCTCAAACGAACCACGTCTGCTGTTGCCCTCAGCAGTAACTCATCCAGCCACAAACAACACGCCACGGTCATGAGAGATGGAAACCAGTGAGGGATGCACCTCCGCCAAACAGATTTTGATGGCATGGGACGCATTTAAGGGGTTTGGATGTCAAGATAAAAGAGATAGAGGGGGGCTCCCACACCTCATTTCATATCCCTCCATCTCTTTGTTCAGTAATCCTGCCCTGCAGCATCGTGGCTCCTCTCATTGCCAGCAGATTCTCAAAGGACTGTAGCATTAGCAGTGGTAGCGTTTCACGTCTCTGCTTAATCCTATTTTGGACCTTTGTTGTAGCCCGAGAACTGATAAAGGAGAACTTAATCGCCATAACCTGCTGTCAATGGATGATGTTGAATGGAGTTCAACATTGATCTGTGCATATAGGTTGATCTAAACTGTTTTTGTTTCCTTCAGGCAGCTGATGTTGATGTCAACCATTTGTCTTCACGCTTCCCCCTCTGGATAAGCAAATACATTGAAGGCTGAGGGGTCAGGAGGTTCACTCAACTCCAATGTGGCTCAAAGTGTGAATTTGACAAGTCTGACCTTTTTCTCCTTTACAGTTGTCTTGCCCCCCCAAAAAAAATCTGCAGTTCTTGAAAACCGCCATTGAAATGCCAGGTTTGTCACTGGTAAAATTGGCCATCTGAATGGATTTCTGCATTTGATCACAGCTCAGCAGCTCACCAAATCACATCTTGTGTTTCATAATGAGATGTGTCAGGGCCATTCTCGGGTACAATATTCCTGCATGAGAGAGCTTGAAGCAGAAATATTCATTCACCTTTTCTCTCTTTTTCAAATCAGGCACGGTTAATAACACCCAGGTGAATGCAAGGAAGATCGGATCAGCTG
Organism: Seriola lalandi dorsalis; assembly: GCF_002814215.2. Classification (NCBI taxonomy): domain Eukaryota; kingdom Metazoa; phylum Chordata; class Actinopteri; order Carangiformes; family Carangidae; genus Seriola; species Seriola lalandi. The sequence continues at coordinate 412,354 of NW_019524947.1, forward strand.
AAGCCCTTTGATTGCCCTGATGGGATTCATGCCTGACTGCCAGTATCAAGAACCTGACAGCAGGAGGTAAAACTGCAGGGGTCATTCATTCACTCAATATCCAACACACCTCCAACCGCTAGACATTTATTTTAAATCACGGTTGAGTTTTCAGTGTCTCAATAAATTACAAATCATGTCAGGCTGAATTATAAAGAACATCTAAAATTTTCTGTTTCAACTCTGCATGTACTGTACTTCAGCATAACTTTGAGGAACTTATACTTTACTTTGTACGACTTTGAATCTACAATTCAAAGCAAAATATTACATATTCTTTACCCCACTAAATTATTTTAACAGCTTCATTTACTTCAATTCTACAAATATGGCTGCAACTAACAGCAATTGTGAGTCCAAATACTCAAAAATATTAAAGGTTTAGTTTACAGTGACAAAGAAAAGCAACAATTTTTTTTATAGCTTGAAAAAATGACTGAAATGGAAATTAATTGAATATCAAAGTAGCCTAGTTGCAGATTCATTTTCTGTCGATCAATTAATATATATACACAACTAATGGGCGCAAATATAATATGATGCATCACTACGGATTAAAGGCCTGCATGTCCAGAGAGGTGTTTTTAAATCACTGTGGATGATGAGACCTGCTCAGGTTATACAAGGATTTATGTGAGGTCACCAAAGTCCATGCACTAATAATATGAGTGATTTACCTTTGATTTTACTTCATAAACAGTAACTTCTTGTTGTAACTTGCCCTGAAGATGAGACAGATGTCAATCAAGCCCGGTCTGTCCACCCTCCTACAAAAGGTTTAATCAAACAGAAAAAGCAAGAAACACATGTGAGGGATGGACCATGGGTGTACGGTCATAAAAAGGTTCAAATTAGCTTCACTCAACAAGATGCATCAAAATCCTGCTCACATTTGAACTCTTTAGTAACAGTAATCCTGTCATGTAATGAACTCTGAAACTGAAGTAAAGGATGTGAATATTTTTTCTATGACTCCCTGGGGGTCATCACAGTCATATGTGGGTCTATAGGTCACACGACTGTCATACGAGTCTTCATGAGGGGAAAAACTCATGTGGTTCTGGCTCAGTAGGAAACTGCCTGAAGAAAGACATGGTAGAACGGCATTACAGCATAGATTATAGTTACTGAGTACTGACATATCCTGTGACCTGGATGACTAAAGGCTCCTTTACACTGTGCAACTTTAAGAAATTTCCTCTGGGCGCCCTGCTGGTCCAGGGCTTTATGGCACCAACCATGACCCATATTGCTCCCAGTTCAAGCCCCAGCTGTGGACTTTTGTCACATGTCATTCCCTGTCTCTCTCTCTCTCAATTGTTTCCTGTTATTCCTCTACTGTTGAACATCTATTAAAGACTATCCCAGACAAAAGCTGAGAATCAGGAAGGAAACCTGTAGTCCTAGATCGCACTGTGACACACATCCACTGACGGACAGTTTGGAGCTTTTGCAGCCAAATAACTCTCTGCATTTTAAAGTCTGACTGTCAGAAATTTAGGGCTAATTTCTCTCAATGGGATTCCGTCTATGACCCACATTTACAAACCAGAACACACTGGCCGACATTGCAGGAGTCATTTCTGGAAAAAGGTTTTTCAAAAAACAGAGCGAGTGCTATGACTGAGGTTTGTGTTTTGTTTTAGTGCAGATTCAGATACAATCTGAAACAAACTGCAGACATGATTTTATTAGACCTACAGTATGTTGAACAGTGTGACATGCAATGACCCTGCTGCTGTCATCTCACAGTGTGTAGGGGCGCTAAGAATCTTCACTGACACACAGCTGAAAGGTCAGATCACCCAGATGACAAACGACACCACTATTTACATGTAGTGTTCCTAGCCACGCAGATTGCTTTGATTTTATAGGCTGAGATTTTAACTTGAATTAAACCAAAATGATTTTCATGACTAAAAACCACTCAGGGTACAGTGAGTGAGAAATTATGTTGAGGGATGCAACAACCCCGTCACCCCTTCAAAACAAAAAGATTGGCTTTTTAATGCCGTCGATTTATTAACATAAAAGCTATGAATTTACATTCAGAAATGCCCATACGAGAAAATAATATATGTACATGTGTTGAATTTCTATATATAAAATATATGTATGTATGGAGTTAAATCATATATGTATTTAAAGGATAGAGTATATATGTAAAATTATTTATGAAATTGGATCAATATCATATATTGACATTTGTGTTTAGCTATATCTTATATCTTACTATATATCCAGAGGATGTATACATGTCATAATAATATATCCTTTTATAATTGACTCATACACCAACATCACTCTTGATATAGGAACATATATGTCATATATATATACATCATTGTATACTAAGGCATAAAAAGTCATAGTATAGTAAGGCATTAAAAAATTGTGTAGTAAGGCATAAATAAAAGGCCAAAGTATATTAATGGCGTACAAACGTTATAGTATACTAAGGCATTAAAACATCATAGTATAGTAAGTCATAAAAAATTGCCACAGTATGGTGAGTAATAAAAACATCATATAATAAAGCCTAAAAAGTCATAGTGTAGTAAGGCATAAAAGAAGTCATAGTACAGTAAGGAATAAAAAAAAAAATAGTAAGGCATAAAAAGTCATAAAAACGACATAGTATAGTAAGGCATAAAAAGTCATAGTATAGTGAGGCATAAAAAGTCATAGTATAGTGAGGCATAAAAAGTCATAGCATAGTAAGGCATAAAAATGACATACTATAGTGAGGCACAAAAACGTCATACTATACTAAGGCATATAAAGTCATGAAAATGTCATAGTATAGTAAGGCATAAAAAGTCATAGTATAGTAAGGCATAAAATCATCATAGTATAGTAAGGCATAAAAAGTCATAGTATAGTAAGGCATAAAAAGTCATAAAAACGTCATACTATACTAAGGCAAAAAAAGTAATAAAAATCTCATAGTATAGTAAGGCATAAAAAGTCATAAAAACGTCATACTATAATAAGGCATAAAAAGTCATAAAAACGACATAGTATAGTAAGGCATAAAAAGTCATAAAAATGTCGAAATATGGTAAGGCATAAAAAGTCATAAAAAGGTCATAGTATAGTATAGCATAAAAAGTCATACTATAGTAAGGCATAAAAAGTCATAAAAACAACATAGTATAGTAAGGCATAAAAAAGTCAGCATAGTAAGGCATAAAAAGTCATAGTAAAGTAAGGTATAAAAAGTCATAGTATAGTAAGGCATAAAAAGTCATAGTATAGTAAGGCATAAAAAGTAATAAAAACGTCATACTATACTAAGGCAAAAAAAGTAATAAAAATGTCATAGTATAGTAAGGCATAAAAAGTCATAAAAACGTCATACTATAATAAGGCATAAAAAGTCATAAAAACGACATAGTATAGTCAGGCATAAAAAGTCATAAAAAGTCATAGTATAGTAAGGCATAAAAAGTCATAATATAGTAAGGCATAAAAAGTCATAAAAACGACATAGTATAGTAAGGCATAAAAAGTCATAGAAATGACATAATATAGTAAGGTACAAAAAGTCATAGTATAGTAAGGCATAAAAAGTCATAAAATCGTCATAGTATAGTAAGGCATAAAAATTCATAATATAGTAAGGCATAAAAAGTCATAGTATAGTAAGGCATAAAAAGTCATAAAAAAGACATAGTATATTAAGGCTTAAAATGTCATAAAATCGTCAGTATAATAAGGCATAAAAAGTCATGAAAACGTCATAGTATAGTAAGGAATAAAAAGTCATAAAAACAACATAATATAGTAAGGCACAAAAAGTCATAGTATAGTAAGGCATAAAAAGTCATAGTATAGTAAGGCATAAAAAGTCATAAAAACGTCATACTATACTAAGGCAAAAAAAGTAATAAAAATGTCATAGTATAGTAAGGCATAAAAAGTCATAAAAACGTCATACTATAATAAGGCATAAAAAGTCATAAAAACGACATAGTATATTAAGGCATAAAAAGTCATACTATAGTAAGGCATAAAACGTCATAAAAACAACATAATATAGTAAGGCACAAAAAGTCATAGTATAGTAAGGCATAAAAAGTCATAGTATAGTAAGGCATAAAAAGTCATAAAAACGTCATACCATACTAAGGCATAAAAAGTCATAAAAATGTCATAGTATAGTAAGGAATAAAAAGTCATAATATAATAAGGCATAAAAAGTCATAAAAACGACATAGTATAGTAAGGCATAAAAAGTCATACTATAGTAAGGCATAAAAACGTCAGAAAAAACGTCATAGTATAGTATAGCATAAAAAGTCATAAAAACGACATATACTACCATTAAATTTACTATTTAATTTATTGTTATCTTTCCCAACCCTTGGAATCTCACAGGGAACGTAACAGTATAGTAAGGCATAGGAAGGCATATTATAGTGAGGCATACATAACAGAATAGCATAGTAATAGCATAAAAATATCATAGCATAGTGGGGCATAAAAAGTCATAAAAATGACATAGTATAATAAGGCATAAAAAGTCTAGAATAGTGAGGCATAAAAAGTCATAAAGCTCATAGTAAAGTAAGGCATAAATTAAGTCACATAATAGTAAGTCAAAAAACGCCACAGTATAATAATGACATGTCATATTATAGTATGCCGTGGTATTATGTTTATGTACTGGTCTGCCCTCTTCTTTTCTCTTGCAGGTGTTCCGGCACAGTTGATCTCTGTTTGCATTCAGAGGCTGGAGTATAAAGGCGGAGTACAGAGGCTTGACCAGCGCCATAGAGCCATTCGACAGCAGTTGGACTGTCTGTGTGTCGTCTTGGAGATAGCTCATTGGAGCTATAGTGATCACATTTGGTGTTTATTGTTCATTTTGGTTTGTCTTGATTTGGTAGTTTTGGCAGTTTATTGTGAATAAAACTTCTTTATTATTTTCTGAATCTGTTTCCCTGTAGCTTTTTTGCTTGGCCTGTTTTACTATTTAATTTATTGTTATCTTTCCCCAACCCCTGGAATCTCACAGGGAACGTAACAGTATAGTAAGGCATAGGAAGGCATATTATAGTGAGGCATACATAACAGA
>NW_019524947.1:418460-419336 GCF_002814215.2 Seriola lalandi dorsalis
ATAAAAAGTCATACTATAGTAAGGCATAAAAAGTCATAGTATAGTAAGGCATAAAAAGTCGTAAAAAGGTCATAGTATAGTAAGGCATAAAATGTCATAAAATCGTCATAGTATAGTAAGGCATAAAAAGTCATAGTATAGTAAGGCATAAAAAGTCAAAAATGTCATACTATAGTAAGGCATAAAAATTCATAGTATAGTAAGGCATAAAAAGTCAAAGTATAGTAAGAAATAAATAGTCATAAAAAGTCATAGTATATTAAGGCATAAAAAGTCAAAGTATAGTAAGGCAAAATAAGTCATGAAAACGACAGTACATTAAGGCATAAAAAGTCATAAAAACGACATAGTATAATAAGGCATAAAAAGTCATAGTATAGTAAGGCATAAAAAGTCAAAAATGTCGTACTATAGTAAGGCATAAAAATTCATAGTATAGTAAGGCATAAAAAGTCAAAGTATAGTAAGAGCATAAAAAGTCAAAGTATAGTAAGGCAAAAAAAGTCATAAAAACGTCATAGTATACTAAGGCATAAAAAGTCATAAAAAGCTCATAGTATAGTAAGGCATAAAAAGTCAAAGTATAGTAAGGCAAAAAAAGTCATAAAAAGTCATAGTATACTAAGGCATAAAAAGTCATAAAAAGCTCATAGTACATTAAGGCATAAAAAGTCATAAAAATGACATAGTAAAGTAAGGCATAAAAAGTCATAGTATACTAAGGCATAAAAAGTAATAAAAATGACATCATATACTAAGGCATAAAAAGTCATAGTATAGTAAGGCATAAAAAGTCAAAGTATAGTAAGACATAAAAAATCATAAAAACGTCATACTATAATAAGGCATAAAAAGTCATAAAAACGACATAGTATA
>NW_019524948.1:0-786 GCF_002814215.2 Seriola lalandi dorsalis
GGTAGGGTCACTTTTTAAATATCTGGACCCAACCTGACCACATTTTTCTATTGCTGTATATATGTGACTATGTCTAGCTGGATTTTTGAGCATTGTTGGTGGTTTGACTTAAAATTTGATATGGAAATGTGTTCAAACAATATAACACACACACACACAAAAAAGACAAAACGTTACATGGCAGCGTCTAAAGTATTGCAGCTCTGGGTCATCGCTTGAAACCCAAGTAAGTGGAAGTTGTATTCTGCATTGAACTAATACGCCCATGACTGCTGTTGCCCTGAAGAGGCGGGGTTCGCCGTAAACAAAAAATGCACGGGATGAGAAGTGAACCACGTGTGTTGTGAGTGTTGCACCAGCTCCATTTGTAAACTGGTAGTTGCTCTCTTTACTCTTTCGCAGGGGCAATTTCGTAGTCTGTGAAGTTCTGCTGAGACGTGATTATTGCTAGTTGAAAACTTAACCCAATACCCCGCCTGGATGACTTGAAATACAGTCAGCTGTGGCAATTTTTGTTGGTCTCTGAAGGGACTCTTCAACTCTGTATTGATGACAAATCTCTAGTTGATGCATGATATTTAGCTCTTTGGTGTTCCCATTTATGTGGCTGTGAAGGGAAATATCCCTCATTTTTAGGCCACTTGGGAGAGTGGCCTCACTCTTGTGGAATTCATTTCTCTTTCATGGGAGATCAAGGAGTTCATCAGTAAATGAGTCAACTTCTTTTCTACTGATTGGGTGCGTGTTAAATGTCAAAAGAAGGCTTGGGAAAGGGAAATGAATGCT
>NW_019524948.1:1054-4304 GCF_002814215.2 Seriola lalandi dorsalis
CTGTGTCGCCAATTTGCCATGAATGCAAATCAAATGATGGTGGACTGTCCACCAATTTATCCATTCTGATCCATAATGCTTTCTTTTTCTCTGGGGTCTAGCAGAGGACTCTCCCTACTGATAGGATGCTCAGTGGACTCATCAATTCTCCCTGCACCCATTCAAACAGTGTTGTCGACGGGCATGCTACGAGCAAAAGAAAAGCCCCCAAAGAACACAACGCCTTCTCAAAGACGGGAAGGCGCCGGCTTCACGTAGCTTGAGAAGATGGTCGCATTAACTGGTTTTTGTTACTCACCTGAAGTAACTGGGATTTCAACATTAACAAAGGTCAATACAAGGGGGGAAAAACGGTGGGGTCAATCTTTGAAATGACATCTTATGACATGTTTACATGTCATAAAGTTATCAGTTACACCTGAGAATGCAATACTGTTCAAAAGCGCTGTTTTAAAGTTTCCAGCGCCTAAATTGGCTCTTTTCCTCGTGTGTCTCCAAAATCTCAGCATTCACATTTGTTGGGATTTCTACACAGAACACTTCAGGATAGGTTTTCCTGTCTTTTTGAGTAGCATTCATGAAGAATATGATGGATTTCATGTTTACATGTCATAAAGTTATCAGTTACACCTGAGAATGCAATACTGTTCAAAAGCGATGTTTTCACGTTTCCAGCGCCTAAATCGGCTCTTTCCCTCGTTAAAGCTGTCTGCGTGTCTCCAAAATCTCAGCATTCACATTCAGTGGGATTTCTACACAGAACATTTCAGGATAAGTTTTCCTGTCTATTTGAGTAGCATTCATGAAGAATATGATGGATTTCATTTTTACATGTCATAAAGTTATCAGTTACACCTGAGAATGCATCATACTTTTAGACAGTACTACTGTCTAAACTCTCTGAGCGCTTGATTGTCCTTTGTTTATCGTCAGAAGCTGTCTCTGTGTCATTCAGACTGAGCTTTCACATTAAATGTGATTTCAGTACAGCACACTTCGGGATGTGTCCTCCTGTCTATTTGAGTAGCACTCATGGCGAATATGAATATTATGTCAGTTAGTACTGAAAATGTGTTGATCTGATTGTTTCTAGTGCTAACGGCATTCTATTTGGCACAATACAAAGTCCACAGTCCATTCAGTGCAATATAGTGTTCACAGTTCATTCAGATTCATACACAGCTTGAAGATTATTACATTACACTCTATGCCTTTGTCACACAGGTAAATTGTGACTATGGTTTTTTTATATGGCCTTAGTGCACAGCATGTTTTAGTTAATGTATTTATGATTTTAGTGTGGAGTGTGGCATGAATTGTCAATTTTATTGCATGTTGCATGTTTTTATTGTGAGCTGTGTTGCGGTGCTTTTATTGTTGAAACCTTTTACTCGGTGGTGACTTCCCCTCCACTGTTAATTAACCGCACCTGTTAGGTGTGATGGGCGGACTTAAAATGATCTGGCAGGCAGCAGAGCGAGGAAGCAGGAACAGGGGGAGAAGGAGAGAACAACGGCAGCAGGCCGACACGCGACGCCAGTAATCGCCACCGACAGAAGCCAGGGCAACCTGACGAGTGATAAGACGAGGGCCTGACTGTAGAAATGGGCAGAATGTGACTCTGCCCTGCCGTGTGAGTAGCGGTTGCTGGCTGCGAGAGTGATTCACTTGACTGCGTGTGTGTGTTTAAAAGTGCAGTGACTGCCGCCTTCCCTCCCCATAGCAGAAGTGAGGAGGAGCAGCCGTAGTCGGAGGGCTGCGACGCCGGTAGCTGCCAGTAGACGGAGAAGCTGAGCGACTACAGGAGGGATCTACGCTCCTCTACGGACAGCCGGAGTCGCTCCCGCCGGCATCCGACACTCGTGCTGCGGCCCCCTTCCCCCCATAGATAAGACTCTCGAACTGATTTATTGGACTTTCATCCCCTTAGTTTTAGCTAGCCCCTATTTTAGCTCATTTCATTAGCCTTTAGTTTTATCCTTTTTATTGACTTTATCCTGTGATTTTACTCCTGATCTTATTTGCTGAATAAATATCACTAGGATGCTCCTTCAGTTTCTGTCTGCTTCTTGGTTTTAGCAACTGCTCTCTCGCCTGGTTTTAAATTACATTGTTACTTTTAATATAATTTTATTCAACCACAGAGCACACATACTCATCCCCCCTTCACACCTTCTTTCACTTCACCTGTTTTTTGAAAGCCTCAGTATGATGTTTCCCGTGTGTACATGTTTCAAATATGAGGAATATGCAGTAAAACACTCATCTGTAATATGTCAGTTTGTCATGTTTGTACAATCATCTATTTGGTGAGTTGCCATTATAACGAATATGAAGGAAAACATGCTTTTACATCAGAATGAGTTCCGTTCGCCTTTGAAAAAGCACAATTTTCAGTTTATGTGTTTTTCTCCAAGTTAACAAAGAAAACATTGATGATGATCATTACAGCGTTGAATATGTCTAGTCATTAAATGGTAAAATGCCCACTGAACTTACTACTATTAAAGATCCACAAATCAATTTAACTCATCCTTTCTTCAACCTCAAATGTTCTTCTCGACAAAGACATCCTGTAAAAGCACATTTACAAGAATTTTTAGAAAACAGAACAAGAAAATATATAGAACTAGAAAATTCCAGGGAAATTTTGAGTGCCACGGGGGCTACTGCCGGGATGAGTACATGATTTATTTCCAGTGTTCAAAAGTCACCCTGATCATATTCTGGTTTTGAGAAATGTCTTGATATAAAAGACTCTGATATAAAACAATATCACATCCCTCCATCATGTATTATGTGGAAATATCTCACGTTCTGTGTTGTTTTTTTTTAATAAAACAAGAGGCAACATGTCTTCACACTGGCATTTAAAGGGTTAAAATCCTGAAAACTAATAAACATTTGGTAGGTTTGAGCAGAACTGAAGTAGTTTAATAGATTTATGCAAAAAAGCAGAAAGAAATATTGATATATGATGATTTTATAGCATTTTCTTTGTGTGTCCTTTTTTGGACGCGAGGAACCCCAGAGGGTACAAAACATGTTACCAGTGTATAATAGACCTGTAACAGTAACTGACATTAGATTTTAAAAATATGTCAAAAAAGACACTTTCTTGCAGAAATCCATACCTTCAGCTGTAACTCAGCCAAAATGATCAGCAAATCAAAAAAGAAAAGTGAAGAAAATGTCCAAAAAAGGACAGAGGGACCCCTGAGGGTTAATAAATCCCATGAACCGCTATTTA
>NW_019524948.1:4324-5033 GCF_002814215.2 Seriola lalandi dorsalis
TTAACAAACAGCATGATATTTAAACACTGCAATCCTTGAATTGGATAAATCTTACCTTTTAGCCTCAGAAAGAGCAGCTTCAAATTAGCTAAGTAGCTGGTTTTTCCAAATGCAAATTTCAGTCAAGTTCAGTCGGTTGGTATGGAAACACATGATCACCCCACTGGTCACATGACCTATCATAAATGCGCTATAGGTGTTACTCTGGGACTTCATGAGTGAAAACTCAAGGATTAACTTAACATGGAACCATCCAGAGCATTAATAGGGCGTGAGACAACCGTGTCACAGTGGGTCCTTATGGGTTAATGTGGATTCATGCTTATTATCTGAAATGCAAGAGCTCTTTGCCTGCTAGTGGCAGGCGAAGCCTTTGAACAATGCTGTAGTCTTAAAACATGTGTCCTTTTAAGCTATTCCAGTGCCTATATTTAATGTTTTGAACTCTAAGTACTTAAAAACTCTGCTATATATATATATGGCTGAATTTGGTTTGACCTTAAAAAACCACTAGCAAAGCAACTTCAGTTCTCAGACTTTATTATTATTTCAACTGTCCCAAGAAGTTTGTACGTGATGAAGGCAGAATAAAAGCCATTTGTAAAAACGTCTTTTCATCTTTTCCAGTCGGTTTTGACCAGTCGCTGCTTTTGCTCTGAGCAGCTATTCCTGGAGAAACTGCAGCGTGTGTTTTCGGTGCTGCGGCTGT
>NW_019524948.1:5073-16777 GCF_002814215.2 Seriola lalandi dorsalis
GGAAGGGTCATCCCCAGGTGTGAACCGTGAGGAACTGTGGGGTGTGAATTCCTTTGTCCAGTGGAGCAAAGAAACATTTGGTCTATTGAATGACTGAGTCCCAACAGCAAAAAGGTGCAATTTTGTCGAAAAAAGGTGGGTTTCTTAAGAAAATTCCAATGCATTTCTAATGCATTATTTATTCCCAGTTTTTTGGGAATAACTTTGGGAAAAATTGGAATTTTAACACCGCCCCGAGGCACTCCTCTCAGCTATTCTAGCTGTAGAGGAGTGCCTCGGAGCTGAGCACCCGTGGCACTAACAAGCACACTTTTTTGTTCTATAGTTATGAAATAGTTACAGTTACAGGTAGTTATTTTATTACTTTACATTACAACATGACAATACTAGATCAATCTATACACGTCAAAGTCAGGGTTTGGTTACAGGTCAGGCTACTGCCACTTGAGTATTCATTTGCAGACTGGTAATTAGAAGATGGGTTTACTGATTATTTATTAATGATTGGGTGTGTTCATGCATTTTCAAATAGTGCCAGCCCAACTGTGAATATATCATACCTAAGTGCAATTTGGATTCATATATGATATCACAATAGCATGAGAAAAATCAGCAGTCAATGGCTGTGACTTACCACCTTTATATTGCTGTGAACCAACATCTCTCTACATTCAGCAATATATACACAAAATTCATGATCTGATATGCTTGAGGGACTGTTAATGTATTTTATCACAAAATTTGGTTCATAACATACACATACACAGTTAAAAGGTCACCCAGATCTGATCCAATCGGCAGACCTCTGTCCCAGCAGCCAAAGCACTCCTGCTCCCTCACTCTCGCTTGCCCACTCACTCGTTTAAAATTAGGCATTAGCCTGCACATGGCTGCTAAAACATTAGTGGTGCCAAACATTACGAAGGCAAGTGTATTATATCTGTCTTACACACCACAGACAGCTCTCCCCTCTGCCACTGCCAGTCAATATCCCGACAAGTTCCCTCTGTGTCCACCTAAGCGCGCCACCCTTAATGACTTTCATCCCTAGGGCTAATTGTCATTTCAGATGGATGTACTTATAAGACTAACATGCCAAAAAACTCTGAACAGTAAAATAATGGTGCTTATCGGCTAGGCCGCAAACCTGTAATTCAACAGTTCAGTGGCTACTCTTCTGTATTCCCACTAGTTAGCATTACGTATTGTCTATTCCTTAGCTTGCTACCATGTGCTCATATTGCCCAAATTTCTGGGAGTAACTAAACTAACACTGCCAATGTCACATACCGAAATTCCAACTTCACAGACTGCATTAGAAAAACATACTTACTCTGATAATTATTTGACGTTGCTCATTCTGGATTTCACTGTTGCTTCCACTTTCGCACCACTCTCCTGTGAATTCTTCCACATTCATTGAGTGAGCTTCTCTGCATGCTCAATGCCCGTCTTACGCTAACGCATCTAGGACATTCAGGGTATCTCAGACTTAACCCTTGTTTGAAAAATTATAAGGTAGTTCTTAGAGGACAAAATAAATTGCAATAAAAACTATAATTTTTCCACATCAGTTAATGTCATATATTTAATGATTTTCAGGATTGTAAACCCTCATAGTTTGTTCAAATAATGTCACTTCATGAATTATTTTCCATATAAAAAATACTAAAGGGAGAATTTGTTTATATATAATATAATGCCGTGAGAGCCACTTGCTCTCAGCCCATATTGAAAAGTAATTATAAACACTTGCATTGCATATAGGCACACACACATATAGGCACACACACATATTTATAGTGCACACACACATATTTATAGTGCACCCCCCCAACACACATACACACACACATCTTCAAAGCTCACTAACCACACACACACATATCTTCAAAGCTCAATAGCCTACTGTAATTTATGTACTGAAATTTACTGCACCTATAAGGTATAATATATTATTCTATTCTTCATCCAGTTGAAAAAAGTAAGAACTATAATTTTGGAATCTCGACTTCAGAATAAAAGACTGATGTTATGCTGTAATGGAAGAGGGATCAACATTTGCAGTTTTTTGCAGGGCTTCAATGGGAAAATTTTTTTTTTAACCTTGAGTTGTGATTGTACATTTTTTGTTTACATAGTGTATTATAGACATAGTATGGGATCTGAGGACACATCAACTGTCATTTCTCTCCAGAAAGCCTCAGGATGAGGTTTCCTGCCTTGCAGAGTTGCAATCATATGATGGAAAACATGCATTTATATCAGAATGTGTTCAGTTTGCCCTGCAAAAGCACAATTGCTAATTTGTGCACTAATCTTGCTCAAAGCAGATCCTTCTGTGTATTGTTAAAATAGTATAATATTATAAATCAGTTTTCACTTTATTCACTCATTTTTCACATTAACTGTCATTTGTCTCAGGTAAGTCTCAGAATGATGTTTTTGAAAAAATTTAAATGTTAATCTCTGCACTGCTCTCACTCAAAGCAATTCATTTTACATCATGTTTAACACTAAATGAACTTTGAACAAGAGTAGCACACAAATTGTTCGTTTTCTGGTTGGTCCCATCCAATTTCTTTCTTCATAAACGTCATATTTGCAACTAGAGCAGACAGGAAACATAATTCTGAGGCTTTCCTGAGAGAAATGAGAGTTGATGTGAAAAATGACAGATATATGACAGATATAAAAAAGTTTATAGCACCTGGTATTCCCAGTCAGTCTCCCATCCAATCACTAAAAGTACTAAAAAGATGATTTCTAGTGACCAAGAGATGAAAAAGTGTACAAATAAGACCAACAAGTCAACACTTCAATTTGGCAGGTTTATTCTTGCATGACGGACCGATCAAGTCTCTCTCCGAATGACAGAACTTGAGCTGCTTATATCGTATGTTGTTTTGGGTGTTGTAACTAACATCTGTTAACCTTGAGACCCTTACCTCTGTTTCACTTTTATTGCTTACCTCCTCCTAAAAAGGGGGTGCATCACTAAATCTCTGCAGGATGTAGATAAACTCATAAACAACAATATATATAACCATAAAATCCAGATATGTAATGGATCCCTTGACATTCTGCTTACCCCAAAAGTCAGCAGCTTACCCAAGGTTCACATTCTTAACATCCTTAAACCAAAGTTACCAACATGCAAAACAAATACAACCATACAATCTTCCCTTTTTTATATCCCCTTTTTTTTTCAGGGGCTGAGGTTACATATTGATTAACATATATTCAATAACTCAAGCATATAATTATAAGAGATAATATTTGACATCAAATGCATAACATATCAAAGTCCTCAGTGCAAATATAGGCCAAAAACCCTATGAAAGGGAAAATTCCCCTTTGGGCCCTAGAAATACTTTCCAGCCATCTTTAGGCGGTTGCCTTTTTGGCTTGCATTGGGCACATATTCTTTTTCATTCATTTAATTCTTCCCTTGATGTTTTCCTTTCAATACAATAACATGAATACATGAACATGAATAAATGAATATACATGCTATCATAAAATCTAAGTATATTGAATATATCAACTACAATTTCTACTTCATACACTAAAACATACTAAACAAAGTTCACATTTATCTTCTATCTCCCCTCTTTTTTTTCAGTTTCTAACTTTATCCAATTGCTGCATCAGTCCTTGTCCTTAGATGATAACTAGAAGAGTTATAGCTATTAACAGCTCCCCTTCATCTGTTCTAGTCTCTGTTGTTGCTTCTCTGAGGTCCTCAGTCCACTGCTTCTTCTTGGCTGTTGCATTGGGTCCCGCCTTACTTTGCTGGTATAGATCCATTGATGCTGACCTTTGACCTTAACTGCTGTTCTTGTTAACAGCAGGACTTGAGTTGGTGGCCCGTAACATGGTTCCCCAGCAGTCTCTGTCAAGCTCCTCACCCACATGTAGAGTCTCCTGGCCAGAATGGGTGTAGTGAAACGGAGAGGAACAAGACTTCGGAGAAGATCTTACAGTGTCCCAGGGCCCAATTATTTATAGCACATGGACATCATCGCAGACCGTGGGCTAGACTTTTGTTTGGCCGAGACATGGCAACAGCCCAGCGACTTCTCCCGGCTGGTTGCGAGCTGTTTTGGTCCCACCAACCATCATTGCTACTGTCTACTGTCACTTTTGTATTGTTTTTATTTTTATATTTCATTTTTATTGTTGTTAATTAATTCTTAATATGTTTTTAATCTCAATTTGTGTAACTGTGTACGGTGTCCTTGAGTGCCAAGAAAGGCGCCTTTAAATAAAATGTATTATCATTATTATTATTATTATTATCTGTCACTATGACAAAGATGAAAGAAAGAAGGCATGTCATTTATTGTGTTTCCTGGTGTAGCGTCATACGTGGCCTGGCATCAGTCAAAAGCCATTAAGGAAGTTCATTATAAGGACATGCAGAGTTACGGACCCACAATTGACACTTTGCGACTCTTTCCACCATCAAACTATCAGATTGATAGGAAACTATCAATCTACTAACTACTAACACTCCTATTACTCCTCTCTGCCATTATTAGTGCAAGTAGTTTTATGTTATTTCATTTAATTTTTTGTGGTCATGTTGGAAGAAGGATGTGCGAGTTTATAAGTAAACTCTAGATTTAAATTATTCTAAAGTTCAGTGGAAAATTACTCTCTTCTCCAAGTGGAAACACAGGAGAAGATGGGTGGTGCCCATGAAACATGCGGCAGCCCCCAGGGGATAAAACAGTCGTGAACAATTCACACATTGCCTATTCTAAGCCTATTCTAAGCCAAAAGCCGAAGCCAATTCCAGGCCTAAGCCTAAATCAGGTCAGAAGCCAATGCCGTCCGGCATTGGCTTCAGAAGCCCCGAAAAGCCCCGAAAATCTGTTCAGAATCCAGAAACCAGAAGAGAAAGAAAAGTCAGAGAAACCCAGATGACAAGGAGATGCGAGAAGCGAGAAACGATGCAGAAACTAGAAGCTGAGATCTTTGCTCAAAGCTCAGAGTCCCGGCTCAAAGCCCGGCTCTGTAGCCATGGAAACTCTTAGCTCTAAGCTGCTAGTCACAAACTCATGGCTCTTAGTCATTTTTGCACTTTTCGCATCTTTTATTTTTCTTTGCCACAAGCTACAAGTAACATGATTTTTGTCTACATGCGCGATCTTTTATTTTATAAGCCAAGTCAAGACCAACTGAACCAAAGCAACAGAAGTGCCTCAGAGTAATTTTGTAACTTTTAATCATCATCAAGTTTTCCTTTTTGAAGATTTTGACAACTTTAGAGTCATCTGGTCAACGCCAGTCTCCTCTAAAGTTATCCAGCCAAAGTGAAGAGCATTAGAGTTTATTTCGCATCAACCCGCAAGAGACCCCAGCAGATAACACCTCTGCACGACCGCCTGCAGAGAAGCCGAGCAGAAATCAAGAGTGCCAGAGAAAGAAAGTCTCCTGGCAAACTCCACCGGAGCTGAACCGCTGAGACCCCTGGCAGAATCCGTCATCATGATATCGGGACACGGCCTCCAGGAGAATCCACCTAGATCCCGCGTCTCCGGGGTTACCACGGCAACCACAGCCACCTGGGTTCCAGCCGAGGGTCTCCAGCTACAGCGCAACTCACAGTAGGCTGGTCTTAACACTCTGCTCATGACTGGGTTGATGTCGAAATATAGCAATATTTAATCATTAATCATCAAACCTAATTTGTAGATGTAGTATCATTAGCTGTATAGCCATAGTGTATAGCCATAATATATTCTCTCCCACCATTGCCAACTCATCACACTGCTCATTTCATTATTATGTTCATCTCTATGACACCTTGCATATACTCTGTACATAGTAGTTTAGTTAAATGAACTCCTTTATTTACACCCAGTTGTTGTCCTGTTGTATTCTTTTGACGTAGAGACTGGAGATCCATTGAATCGAGAAGTCATGGCTTCCGATATGAGATTGATAAATTTGGCAATGAAGTAATTCATTGTTGTCCTCCTAGAGGACTGGTGCCCCATTTCAACAAGAGTAAATCCTAAAATATGGCTTAACGCTACACTGGCGAGGGGCTGTCATTATGCACGACTGTTACGCACTGCTGTGCGCTCTTTATAGGGTCCATATTTCCTCAATTGAACCTCAAGCTCATATTAAATCCAACTTCACAAACATGCATGATTCATCAGCATGACGTTTATACATGCGCCTTTTGATTGGCAGTACAGATCTCTGTGTAAACGCAACTGTGCAGCTGTGATCAACCTAAACCAACCATTTATACTAAAATATTACGGGCTATATATAGATGGTATATAGCGTGCTGCACAGTGCAAAGTCCATGTAGCAAGTGTCATTGCTAATTTGATGAAGGCACAGTGACCGTTTTCACACCCTGCTCAAATAAACTTGCGCTTCTCTGGGCGTGTTGGTCTAAAAATGAGAAGTGGTCAGGCGCAGTCATGGCTAGTTGAAAAAACCTGGCTAAAGTCAACAGCGCAGTATTTCGCTGGTAATCAACGCGCATGCACTCACACACGGAGCAGACACACATATGCAAAAAAAATCTGAATGATCTAATCGCAGTAATAATGATCAGCATGATTTGTAATAATGACTCTAAGTGAATATGTAATTGTTTTTTATGTTAGTGTTTTTCTCCTGGCGTCAATACTCTTGACTTCATTATGGCATAGTTTCCTATGGCTCAGTCTTGGAAACTGGAACACAGTAACTATTCTGCTGTTAACTCCACCATAGCAAAAAAAAAATCATATTGAACCCAGCATTTCCCCATTATGGTGCTATAATTGCATGAAATAAAATATATATATATACAATGTAATACGGCTAAGGTGCCTTCTTCCATGTACTCATTTTCAAAAAAAGTCATATCATATGTATTGAAATACTCATGTTTTTGGGTTGCAGAAGGAGCTAGACACCGTTGTGACAATGTGGGTGACCATCGTATTTGACCAGGTGGAAACAGACTCGCTTTGTTTCATTGAAAACCATGCCTGATGTACAATGTACCTGAGCTCTATCATGCACAAGATTATTTGCATCCACTACAGTATGAAAGAGTGGCTATTGGATTTGAAGAAGACATCTGTCTGTGGAAAACAGACATTCAATCCAATCAATCACAGAAAGCATGCACTCAAAGTCCTCTAATTTGCCTTTTGGTGATGTACCATTGGGGGAAAAAAAGTGTTGTCGACACAAAAGCAGATATGTCATTAACTTATAGTATCCATCACACTCAAAAACGAAGGTTCCAAAAGGGCTCTAACAGAGTTCTACCTATAACATTTCACTCTAGACAACACTTTTCACTTGGCACTTTTCTCCCCTATGTCCATCTATAGTAGCTAAAAAATGAACTCAATTTTTGTTTGTTATTGTTACTTTCCAACAATATTAAGTAAAAAGTATTTCACATTAAAACTACTCTTAAAAGTAAAATTTCTCCAAAAAGTTACAGAAGTAACTGTAGAGTAAATGTTACTAGTTACTACCCAACTCTGGTAGCTGTTACACTTACTTGACTAAATTTCTGGATAAATTTGGAGCCTACTTTTTAGAGTAGTTTTAATACAAAGTACTTTGAGTAATATTGTCCTAAAGTTACAATACTTTTACTTAAGTACAATTGGTGGCTCTACCCACCTCTGCCTATATCAAGAAACTTTATTAAAAAAAATAAATAAAAAAAAAGGAACTAAACCTTGTAAGGAAAAATACTAATTTTATACTTTGATATGAGGCAACATTGCCACCTTGTGACCAAAATCAGCAACAACATGCTACTGTACCGCTCACATAAAATCTGCTTCACATTTTACTTATTTCACAACAATGTTACACTCAAAATAAAACAAATAAACACTTAGGGCAACTTTGAGAACTATCTCACATCAGTATTTGAATGAATGCACAACACGGCTACATGTATTTTGAGTTTGAGTTCCTGTTTATTTCTGAGAAAACAATTATATTCACTTCCGCTGTAATTATGAGTGTTTAACATTGTATATTTTTGTATTCTTTTTTTTGAAATCCACACTCAGTGTAAACGCCAACTGCCTGTGCACTGCTGAAAAGGAAAGTAAAGAAAACAAAGCATATCAACCTTTGAACTTTTTATTCCCCCACTTACCTGGTGTGAGCCTGGTGATAAACCCTGAACAAGTACCCAGTTTGAACTTTACTAGTAGTTTCTCCACTACACCCAGAATGACATTAGCTGGACACCAAATGAGCCATCAGTTCAACCAGCTTGAAACCAATTACATTACAGATCACACAACCTTTTAAACTGATCGTAGCTGTTTTTATTTGTTTTAACAGCAAAAAATCCCAAAACATTATTATTAGTATTAACATATAGTTAATACTATATGACCAGTATCAAGTCATATACATTATTTTATGTCCATCTTGTACAGATAAATACAGGTAGCCTATCATGCCAGTATTGATGCCCAAATGGATCATATTTATAATTATACAGACTTACAGCTACCAAATTGGACTAAAATGGTTCATCAAGTGTCACTCTTTGTTGGAATGTGCAGGCAATGCCTTTGAATATTGATTTAAGATTATGTACTTTACCTTGTCCTCTGCCATTCTTCTGAGGTTCTCCTCAGGAACGCCCCTTTCTCTCAGGGCAGAGAGAAACTGGTCCATGATCTGTAGGATTAAACAATTGAAGTAGTCATTCTTGTTAGCAGCGGCAACAAAATTGTTCCAACTCTTGACTACTGTCCCTTCACTATACAAAAGGGTTGTCATAATTCTTCAGATTAGTTAATTGGCTTGTCAAATCGTGATGGCTGGTTTACCAAGCAGACAGCCACATTTTGAATTGACCATGCAATCAGTATTGGACAAACTACTTAAGAAAGGTAGTGAGCACCGCGGTAAAGTTGACTAGTTATTGGATATTGGCTTGACGCTTGGTTTTAACTATAGTTTTAATCGGATACCACGGTAGTGTCCAGCTACGCTACCAGTTTCAGTAGGCCTACATTAAATTACCGACCCATGCACGACAGCGGCTGGGAAGGATCTTTCACATATCACTGCCCCAGGTAATGAGAGGACCGTCATCATTCATTTCGGAGAAGCTCTGCACAGCAGCAGTGCTTGATGAACTTCAGGGGAAAATGAAGCTTGTGTGTACGTTACCGCACAACTTCCTCAATAAAAGAGCTAAGCTACTGAAAAGTTAATTAATAGAGAAAATTAAGAAAACAGCGACGCTGCGGCCAATCTACTGATAAATGTAGCCTAGCTAAACTCCTATGCTAGGCTAGGTAGCGACTCTACTGCCCATCACTGCAAGCAATGCTGTGCCACACAAACCATAATAATGATAATAATAAAAACCACACATATCAAAGCACTATTAAAAGAATTCATACACGTTTGATTACATTAGCATACACATAACATCCGGTTAAATAAATGTTGTTAACGTTAATGTTACCTTAGCTGAAGCAGCCGGTGGCAGCTCGTGGGCTGAAATGAGGATGCTCCGGTCCAGTCCAGCACACAATCATCACACCTGACCTTCATTATATTGAGATAACGAAATAATTAATTCGTAATGTCGAGAAAACAATCTTTGTTATCTCGTGATAACGAAATAATGAAATCGTTATCATGAGAAAACAATCTTTGTTATCTCATGATAACGAAATAATTAATTCGTTATCACGAGAAAACAATCTTTGCTATATCGAGACAACGAAATAATAAGTTGTTATAACGAGAAAACAGTGCCAATTAAAAGAAAAAAACTAAAAATTGAAAAGGAGCATGGCCGTTCTCGGCTTCCGTAGATTTTAGCTCTTGCAGGATACTCTCTGCAGCACCTTGGACTCGGTCCTCACAGCCTTCCATGCCATTTGCTCTCAAGAATCGGGAAATTGCGGGGACAAAACGATCAGTCCAGAGCCTTTTTATAAGGCTATCAAAGTGGCGCTCACAGAAACACCCAGTTATCTCCAACTGGTGGTGTTTCTGGCTGGGGTGACTGATCTGGCAGCCGTAGCAGTTCTCCCGAAACTTCACACCAGTTGGGTTGTTGTCGACAGCAGAGCAGACACCCACCGCATTGTGTGAGTCAGCAGGGGGTGGTGGAGACAGTGGAGATATCGGGGTGCCCTGATCATCAGAGATGGAGGAAGAGATGGGGATGATCGAGGTGATGGGGGAGATGTCCAGGGCGGCTGAGAAGGAGAAGATGGAGGAGACGGTGTTGACAATGATGGTGATGGCGGTGACCAGGACGATTGTGATAGAGGGAACCCGCTGCACGGGGTGTTGTCCGGAAAAAAACAAACAAAAAAAACATCACATGCTGTTTTAAAAATCTCTTTACACAGACATTTTGGCATAAAACAACAATTTATAGATTATAATTTACATACCTACCCTACCTACCATTCATCATTAGTAGTCTGGGTGTCAAGTGATTTTCGGCCTACACAGATGACCAGTTTGCGCACCAGACGGTATATCGTCAAAAACAAGACGTTTTCTACCACCTTCATAAAAAGTGTTGATTCTTCCTCTTTTGATTGCCTCGTCAACTTCACTAAACACATTTTGCACAGCCCGCCAGTTGCACCACTGGATAATGAAAAGGGTTTTAAACCACGCGTAATATTCTTCCAGAGTGAGTGGGTATGGGCGTAATAGCCATTCTTCACGACCTCTGGTCGCAATCACCTTCTCTCTGTCTTCACAAACACTGAGAAAAATTAAATGAGCGATTGAAGCGATCGGCCTCAACACTACATTTTCACACATGCAACACTGACCCACTGCGACACATACATTATATCGTCTCAGGGAGACCAGGCTGGTCAAGGTCGGGGCAGACCACAGAGTGAAACAATTTCCAATCATGGAAACCATGCTCTGTGATTCGGAATTTCTGTAAAAAAAACGCCTGCACTAGTACTCCCACAGAGTGTAACCTTTCCATCATGATATTCAACAGAATAAACGTACCCCCCCTCGAACTCTATCTTAAAACCATCCGAAGGCTTTATACTCTTTTTGCGATGAGGCGCATCCTGTTCGGAATAAGCACACATACCTGCAATACCGCAGGTATTGGTGATGTCCTGTTTTCCATTGTTAGGCATCTTTTTGCTAAAAAGCGCCCTCTTATTCTTCTTCTAGTCTGAAAAAAAGGGTATATATACAGTATCACAATCAAAACACACCCACTAGGAGGTGCAGATTTAAAAAACAAACCTTTACACAAACACAAACATCAGCTAACACACTACCCTTAATTTCCCCTCCTACATCCTATGCAGAAAACAAAAAAGAGAAAAAAACAGATCAAAATAGCTACAGTGTTTCATTTCATCTGTATTCAAACAATTAGCAGGAAAATGTGTACAGGATGACGGCAGATATGGGGGTGCGGCTTATCGACCTGTGAGCTGGTTTATAGAAGATACGTGCACAAGCACGAGCACAAAGGTGCCATACTATTACCATCTACACTGTAAACCCAGATTTTGATCATTACTTAAACTTTTATGTTTTGTAAAAACCTGCTATCATTACTAAACAACATTAGTTGATTGTACTATTTAGCTGAAAGATTGATTGTTAGTAGAGATAACTTGGTATGTTAAGTTTTGCAAGAAAGGGGAGGGGCCTAATTCATAAATGTCCCTGGTCA
>NW_019524948.1:16797-17193 GCF_002814215.2 Seriola lalandi dorsalis
GGTTTGGAACCACCTTACTAACTACCGCATCTTTGCTCCCAGATAACAGGAGCTCTGTCCTAACCTTGGTACATTTAAACTCCTCCACTAGACTAGTTACTGGGAGCTGAAGTATGCCTTTCCCATACAGTGCCACTGTGCTTAAACATCTAGGAACACCTAGCCACTTCCTAATGTAAAAGCTAACTAATTTTTCCATTTTTTCTGCAGTGGATATTGGCATCTCATATACAGACAGTGGCCACATCAGCCTGGGAAATAACCCAAACTGCAGACACCACAGTTTCAACTTTCCTGGCAGCCCTGATTTATCTATTCTATCCAGTCCCTCAGCAACATCCTTCCGAAACTGCACTACCTGTTCTCCGTCATTCAAGTCTGCGTTGTACCACCTAC
>NW_019524948.1:17213-18277 GCF_002814215.2 Seriola lalandi dorsalis
GCTTTGTAATGGCTATTTCCTGGGGAACAACAAGCTTTCCTCCTAAATCTACCTGCATTTCCCAATCACAAGCACCTTCTAAGCTGCCTTGCCTTCTTGTTGTCTTACCAACTTTCTCTCCCTCTTGAACAAACTTGATTGCACCTTTCTTTGTTTTAGGTCCTCCTAAATTTGCCTGCCTCCTAACTCTTCAATTCCTGCAGCTAAGCTTTTTAGAACCTGGTTATGTCGCGACGTATACCTGCCTTGCGACAGACTAACCTTACAGCCTGACATAATGTGCTTTAAAGTTGCAGTACCTGAACACAATGAACATAGTGGGTCTCCATTTACCCAGAGTTTTAGGTTCTGGGGAGTTGGCAGTACATAATAAGTTGTCCCTATCAAGAATCTAATACTACTTTCCTCCATGTTCCAGAGTTCTTTCCAGCTAAGCTTTTTCTTGTCTACACCTTCCCAATTCACCCACTGTCCCTGCTTAGCCTGGGCCACTGCCTTAGCACCCCTTAATAATTCCTCCTGTCTACGAACCTGCTCCACGACTAGCTTTCACTTCTCCTTGGGACCTGCTCTACTCCACACTGGTTTGCTTGGGCCAAGCCACAAGCCTCCCTGGCCTATTTGGACATTACCCACAATCTCTGTATGTCTAAGCGTTGCTTCTGCCTCCTGCACTGCGATTCTTGGATTCCACTTTCACCCCTTGATTGGGTTTGGAACCACCTTACTAACTACCGCATCTTTGCTAACCTTGGTACATTTAAACTCCTCCACCAGACTAGTTACTGGGAGCTGAAGTATGTCTTTCCCATACAGTGCCACTGTGCTTAAACATCTAGGAACACCTGGCCACTTCCTAATGTAAAAGCTAACTAATTTTTCCATTTTTTCTGCAGTGGATATTGGAATCTCATATACAGACAGTGGCCACATCAGCCTGGGAAATAACCCAAACTGCAGACACCACAGTTTCAACTTTCCTGGAAGCCCCGATTTATCTATTCTATCCAGTCCCTCAGCAACATCCTTCCGAAACTGCACTACCTGTTCTCCGTCATTCAAGT
>NW_019524948.1:18297-21566 GCF_002814215.2 Seriola lalandi dorsalis
AGAGGAAACTCACAGCCAGGCCAATAGGCTAAGTAAAAAGGGGTCTTACTGGAATGAGCAACCCCCCGCTCAAAGCAGGGCAAAAACCCATAACATCATGAGGAGGTGTCCAGTACCCGCATTTGGTTCAACAACCATTTCACCAAAAGATGCCTGGGAGTTGTTCATTAGTGATAACATCATAGAGGAGGTTTTAAGATGCACTAACTAACAGAACAAGCCAGATATACCACCTGTCATGAAGCCAAACAAATTGAGAGAGAAGTACAGTGCCGAATTTGGATTCTGTGGCAACATGACGATGGTGAGCTATGTCCCGAAAAAGGGGAAGGCTGTTGTGCTGCTAAGCACCATGCATGAAGACACAGCAGTGGATGACCATAGTGTCAAGAGGAAGCCAGAAGTGATCCAGTACTACAACCAAACGAAATCTGGAGTGGACACAATGGATCAAATGGTTCGCACGTACACCTGCAAGCGGAGAACACGGAGGTGGCCCATGGTGCTCTGGCACAATATGCTGGATGTTGCCACCCTCAATGACTTCACCAGCTACACTGCACAACACCCTGGTTACATGGGTGGTGTGACTAATGCCCGGCGGCTCTTCATAAAGGAGCTGGGCAAAGAGCTGGTCATGCCACACATGAGGAGGCGCATGGAGAGCACGCCCCACCTCCAAACCCATATCACAGAGGCAATGGGAAGATGTGGGTTAACCAGGGCAGGAGGACCAAGTGAAGAGGAAGAGGTGCAAGATGTGCCCAGCTCGCAAATATCGCAAAGCTAGCAGCTGGTGTTCCAAGTGCACCAGCCCTGTGTGCAAGGAGCACAAACATGTCGTTGTTGTTTGTGAGGCATGTAGGTGCTATATTGCATCAGACTCGTATGAGTTTATTTGATCATTTTTCTTTTCTTTTATTAATTCATTTTATATGTTCAGCATTCACCACAGTTCACTGCAGTAACACTTCAGGTTCACTGACAGTTCAAACCCAGTGTTATTGGTTGTATGCTTTATGCTATGTGTGAGTGTGACAAAGTGACAAATAAACATTTCAAATATTAACTGTGTTATTCTTTGGTCCAAATCACTGCTAAAATAAAGTTTTTTGACAAAATCATTGTTATAGTATGTAATTTTTTTTTTTTTAAAAATCAAACTTACATACCTGGGTCATTTTTGACCCAGGTATGTAAACTTGATGTAATATTACAAAAACTATTTTAGTTTATTAATTAAGAAAGAAGATACAAAAATAATGTTTTATGGTTTTCAAAAACAAGATATTTAATGAATATTTTGAATATTAAATTATGAAATAAGTTGCTTTCCAAAAATATAGCAAAGAAACACTCAACCATGCATGAAATAACACTGTATGTCAATACGGGTCATTTTTGACCCATGTTGTACCTTAGAGGGGGTTTGCATAGCTTGTGCATCTAAGGGTTAATTGTAACTGGGTTGCTGCAAAGCTTTTTAATGCACTTCATCTTGTCAATAAATAGTAGATTTTTCAGAGGACATTTGGATAAGGACTTCTCGAGGTCAAGCCAAATTGAGGAAGCCTCATCTTTAATCCAATCAGCTATATATCTTAGATGGGCACTCAATTGATATCTCTTAATATCTGGGAGATTCAGTCCACCCATAGTGCTTGGTAACTGCAACACTGACATCCTGATCCGTGGTCGACGTTTACTCCAGATAAAAGAACTAAACCAACCATACAGTTTTTTCACTATTTTATGATTGAATAAGATGGGAAGCATTGTATGGGATAGAGCAAACGTGGAAGAATATTCATTTTCAAAAGTGAGAATCGGCCCAGCCATGATATTGGAAGATTATGCTGTTGGGACTCATCATTCAAGATACCAGATGTTTCTTTGCTCCACTGGACAAAGGAACTCACACTCCACAGTTCCTCACCGTTCACACCTGGGGACGACCCTTCCCCCCACGGACCTTACTGGCCAGCCAGTGTGGGTCAGCGTGTGACATGTGGCCCCCAAGGGTGTCACCAAACAAAACCAGTCCTCTGGCCCTCTTCTCTCTCTCTCTCTTCCCTTCTTGACTTGCTCTGGAGAGCAGCTTCTGCTCTCTCCTCTCGGTTCTTCAAATGGCAACAAGGCCCCAGCTTTGCTACCTGAGAAACCAGCTCCCTCGCCGGCCTGCTCACAGCAGCCTGCAAACACTCTTCTCCTCAACAGCAGCGACCTGCTTCGGATTAACTGTGAGTGAACCAAATCCTCTTCAGAATCAGCAGCTACAACACAAGGCCAGCTGATTTTCCAAGCAACAGGAGTCGTAGCAGAGTTAGCATGGAACAGCTACCGTGGATTATTTTCAGCGTAGCCGGGTCTAGCATCATGTATTTAGCCCGAATGTCCCGCAGACGTTTCTTCACATCCTCAAATCCTTTTCGTTTGCGCAGAACCGAGGCTGACAAATCCTGGAAAAACATGATGCTGGATTCCTGGTACTTCACTTTGCGTCTCTGTTCTCGAGGTCGTCAATGAGCTCGGCAATTCTTTGTATTTGGTTTTCAAGCACCTGGACCCGTGCCTCAACCGTCTCGGAGGTGTGTTCGACAGCAGCGATCCTATCCTCTGCCTCGGTGGTCCTCTCCTCTATCTTTTTCAGCTGCTCTGCGTGGGCCTGTACTGTTTGGGATAATGCTATAAATGCTCCAATGCATTTTATTTTCAAGATAAATGGCAAAACACAGCCAATCTTATTATTACAAATTTATCATCAGGTCAACATCAACGCATCCAACCTAAAATGATTAATCTGAAAAAGGTAATTTCAAATCATTGAAACAATTATGTGTGTGGCTGTTGAATGTGTCTGCTTGCGGTTATTGTCTGTGTCTGTGCTGTTTGTGTGGTTGTTGGTGTTGTCCATGCTGGTTGTATGTGGGGGTGTTGAATGCATCACAAATTTACAAGAAAAAACATGGATGTGCCCTGAGATTATAGTGGTAAATCTATAAAAAAAAAAAAACAGAATTCACAAGAAACCTCTGCTCAAATGTACAAGAAATTACAAACAAGAATCTGTTTGATCTGCCTAAATGAAGGGAGGCCAGCACATGAACCAACAGAGACTATCATATCAGAACAATATCTAACTCCATCTACAAAGACTGATGATGCAACAATAACTGAACAATGTCTTATGTCTTTCTGCTACAACTCCTCTCAATTTTCACAGAAGTCACATCCTTCAGCCCGCTTCCTACAACATTTAAGTGTGTGTA
>NW_019524948.1:21586-24977 GCF_002814215.2 Seriola lalandi dorsalis
CCTGACTACCTCCTCAACCTCCTTCCACCTGGGTGGTCTAACATCCATCTCATGATCTATCTTTCCTACTGGCGGCATGTCAGGTGGAAGGCCTATTACTCTATTCTGCTCAAAATCTGAATATGTGTTTCTTAGATATTTTTCTACTTCTAACTTTGTTGCCTTAAGCTGCCCTCCCTTTTCCTGGTTAAACAATCCTTTGAGCAAACTTGAAAGGGTCCCTGTAAAACGCTGTCCTTACATACTCATTATTCTTTCTCTTTTTCCTAAGATATTCAGCCCTTCTAAGTACTGCTAGTCTGCCTCTCAAATCTTCTTGCAACACATTAATTCCCCCCCTCTTTTCCTCTGTTGCCCTTTTCCACTGCTTTCTTAATTGTCTTCTTTCCTTAACTAATTTCTCCATTTCCCTTTGCCGTCTAGACTTAACTAACTGTGCTCTTTCAACCCTCTTTCTGTCTTGCACCCCAAATCTTTCTGCACCATAGGAGTAAATTATATCCCCCATCTTCTCTAGTCTATCGCTTGCATTTCCTCTTAGTCTGCTTAAAATTGCTGACAAATCTCTATTGACTGACTCCCATTCTTTCTTGCTATTTGCCCTCGGCCATTTTACTCTAGTTTTCTTCTCCATATTTCTCTCCTTGACTGGCCTATTCACCTCAGTCTCAGCTGCATCCCCTCTTGTACTCTCCTCTTCCCCCTTTGTAGCTGTGTTATTGATATCCTTCGAACTGTGGTTTTCTACCTGTCGCTGGACTTCATCCGACTTATTCGATTGACTTCTTAAAAAGTATCCCCAGCTGCCCAGCCTCTAAAAGCCCCATCCAAGGTTCCTGGGAGAAAGTTAGGGCTATCAGCGATCGGATTAAAAACTGGCGTAAACCCTGATCTGCCTTCCATATGTCGTGTGAACCTCCATGCTCTAACAGTATTAACCCTTTGATGCATAACATGGGTCAAAAGTGACCCGACAGAGTTTTAATTGTAAATATCTTTGCAATTAATTCATTTCACAACTCAGAATTCTAGGAATTCCTCAACTAACTTGTTTTTGATCATCACAAATTCTTATTTTCATGTTTACTTTTTTTAATAAATATCATTTTTGTATGACTACCCTTCTAAAGCACAACATGGGTCAAAAATGACCCGTATTCATTTCCTATGTGATTTCATGCATGGCTGTGTTTCTTTGCTATATCATTTAAAATATATTAATTTAATCATTTAATATTTCAAAGTATTCATTACATATATTGTTTGTGATTACCATAAATTGTTTTTTTTTCATTTTCTCTGTCTACATGTTGGAACTAAAATAGGTTTTGTATCACTACATCAAGTTTACACACATGGGTCAAAAGTGACCCGTGCAAGTGTCAATTTGATAGGAACCTTTTATTTATAAAATGCTTGCAGTTAGGAACTTTTTTTTACTGCGGACTACTACAACTTTTCACTTCTCAGAACTAAACTGGACAACTGCTTTTTCACTTCTGATTCATGTATGTATTTTTTTTACAAATGTTTTACCCTAAGAAAAATATCTTCTATATCTAAAATATAACTGCAGATAACATTTGAACATTATCCCTACCTGGTGGGAAAGATAAATATGCCCAGTATTACATTAGCATATTCCATTCTAGCTAGCTAACATTAGCTAATGTATACCATATCATGTATGAAATGTAATCACTGTATACTATTTTTAACTTTATTCAACTCAATTTTTTATGTTTGTCAATCTTTCAATACATACATAATAATAAATAAATACATTTGTTTTGCTAATAAACACAGTTATATTAGGTATAAGCTAATGTCAGCTAGGTTAACAAAATAAAACTTGAAATAGAAAAGTGTACTGTGTATAATTTATCAACAGATGCTGTTACAACCCGGCTCACAGGGGAAAGGGAAGCAACACAAAACCCAGTTGGTAATAGGTATAAAGTTGTTTATTTTATCGTAAATTGTAGAAATAATGATTTATATGAAGAAAAAAAAACACAAACCAAGGAATGGGGCCGATGGGTGCTGTCCAAATCAAAAACAGAATATAACAAAAAGAGGACTCTTTATGAGCTAATCGGTACAAGGAATTATCCACTTGAAAGTAAAAGGAAAAACAAAACTGGCTACAAAGGCCGACTAAAGAACCAAAAATACACTGGAAAGAGTACCCCTGCACCTAGTGTTTGTAACAATACAAATGGCTACCAGCAGATAAACCAGCAAAATCAGTGTCGTTAGTAGATCTAAACCTGACCCCACTTCCAGGCTTTCAAGAACAATAGCAGTAATCATAAAACAAAACTGTTGAACAACAAACGACTACTCTATGCTAATCACAAGGTTCACACTCTACCAATGTTCTTATAACAAAGAGGCGAGCTGCCACTAATAGTCAGCTGCCTCGACTGACAGACGGGCCGGAGCTTAATAGCTGGGGTTCCTGATTGGGCGGCAGGGATTGGCCAGCTGCAGACAAACCGCACCAATCAGGCTAGAGAGGGTGGAGCATCTGTGTGAACAGGAACAGGCCGCTCGGCAGGCAGCCTGGCAAACAGAAAATTAAGCACAACAAAAGAGGCCAGAGTAGCGGCCGTAACAGATGCTGAAAACATTATTTTGATTTTCTCCATCCACAGTGTTAGTATGGCTCATCGCACTCATTCAGGTTTCAAAGCTGAAATGGTCATTGAGATGTTACATCAAGCACAGGATGAGGAAGATGGAGCAATCCTTGATCCTAACTCTGAGTCTGACCTCTCTGATGATGACCAAGACTATGTGCCACAGGGTCAAGCTGAAGTTGCAGGCGATGAAGAAGACTCCTTTGAGGAGCCAGAAGACTCATCTGATGAGTCCTCTGAAGAGGAAACTCACAGCCAGGCCAATAGGCTAAGTAAAAAGGGGTCTTACTGGAATGAGCAACCCCCCGCTCAAAGCAGGGCAAAAACCCATAACATCATGAGGAGGTGTCCAGTACCCGCATTTGGTTCAACAACCATTTCACCAAAAGATGCCTGGGAGTTGTACAAGAAATTACAAACAAGAATCTGTTTGATCTGCCTAAATGAAGGGAGGCCAGCACATGAACCAACAGAGACTATCATATCAGAACAATATCTAACTCCATCTACAAAGACTGATGATGCAACAATAACTGAACAATGTCTTATGTCTTTCTGCTACAACTCCTCTCAATTTTCACAGAAGTCACATCCTTCAGCCCGCTTCCTACAACATTTAAGTGTGTGTATGTGTCAGTGTTTTTTGTGTGTGGGACTGTGTAGTGAGTGGGTGTTTATGTGTCTGTTGTTTGTGTGTGTGTCTGCGTTTCACGTGTGCCTGTTCGTCAGCCTGTTTTACAGAAAATAAA
>NW_019524948.1:24997-25648 GCF_002814215.2 Seriola lalandi dorsalis
ACTAGCCCACTTTAAGTTTTTATTAAGTCTCTCAAGTACTCTTTTCATACATGGCACCGTTGTAGTTATCAACTTCATGTCATCCATGTAGGCCCTAATTGGTGTAAGGCGCATCCCATCCTGCCGCCTCTCTCCACCTACAACCCACTTAGAAGCTCTAATGATTACCTCCATCACCATTGTGAATGCCAATGGAGAAATTGTGCACCCTGCCATAATGCCCATTTCTAGCCTCTGCCATCCTGTTGTGAAGCCTGCTGTGCTTAAGCACAGCCTAATATCTTGGAAATACAATTTTACAAAATTAACCACTACTCCAAGCACTTTAAAATAATCAAATGCCTCCCAAATAAGGCTATGTGGCACTGAACCAAACGCATTTGCTAAATCCCAAAATATGACATTCAAGTCTCTTTTCTCTGTCTTGGCTGCCTGAATCTGATGCCAAATCATGCTAGTGTGCTCTAAACATCCTGCGAACCCTGGTATTCCTGCCTTCTGTACTGCAGTATCAATTAAGCTATTCCTTTCTAAATAACTAGTTAATCTCCGTGCGACTACGCTAAAGAAGATCTTCTCCTCTACATTTAGGAGAGAGATCATTCGAAACTGACTCAGGTCTGAGGATTCCTTCTCCTTTGGGATAAAAAC
>NW_019524948.1:25668-25992 GCF_002814215.2 Seriola lalandi dorsalis
ATCAGCTCACAATGTAAAGAGATGTCAGCACTACTGTAATAAGCTGTTGACTACTTTTTTTTTTTTGCCACACCAGTAAAAACACTTTCTGACCAGTGGGGTGAACCTTTTTTATTTTCTGTAAAACAGGCTGACGAACAGGCACACGTGAAACGCAGACACACACACAAACAACAGACACATGGTCTAGCCTCCTCCAGGAGGCTAGACAGTGATCACTGGCGTCCCAGAGTCACTCCCCTAATGCCAGCCATCACTGCTCCTCACACCACGACTATTTTCTTTATCTTGCCTATGCTACCACAAACAACACCATCATCAACT
>NW_019524948.1:26012-27060 GCF_002814215.2 Seriola lalandi dorsalis
TCCAAGCTTTTGGGTGTTAAAATTTCCCACAAAGATAACTAGGCTACTTATTTTACATACTAACCGTTCAAGGTGTTCAGTAAAGCTGTGAGGGTGCAGACAGACCGTCTACTGTAGCTGCCTGTGCTCGTCCTGCCGAGTCAGTGTCGACCTCCGTGCAAGCACCGTTGCGCTGGCCTTGTCATGTGACCAGGGACATTTATGAATTAGGCCCCTCCCCTTTCTTGCAAAACTTAACATACCAAGTTATCTCTACTAACAATCAATCTTTCAGCTAAATAGTACAATCAACTAATGTTGTTTAGTAATGATAGCAGGTTTTTACAAAACATAAAAGTTTAAGTAATGATCAAAATCTGGGTTTACAGTGTAGATGGTAATAGTATGGCACCTTTGTGCTCGTGCTTGTGCACGTATCTTCTATAAACCAGCTCACAGGTCGATAAGCCGCACCCCCATATCTGCCGTCATCCTGTACACATTTTCCTGCTAATTGTTTGAATACAGATGAAATGAAACACTGTAGCTATTTTGATCTGTTTTTTTCTCTTTTTTGTTTTCTGCATAGGATGTAGGAGGGGAAATTAAGGGTAGTGTGTTAGCTGATGTTTGTGTTTGTGTAAAGGTTTGTTTTTTAAATCTGCACCTCCTAGTGGGTGTGTTTTGATTGTGATACTGTATATATACCCTTTTTTTCAGACTAGAAGAAGAATAAGAGGGCGCTTTTTAGCAAAAAGATGCCTAACAATGGAAAACAGGACATCACCAATACCTGCGGTATTGCAGGTATGTGTGCTTATTCCGAACAGGATGCGCCTCATCGCAAAAAGAGTATAAAGCCTTCGGATGGTTTTAAGATAGAGTTCGAGGGGGGGTACGTTTATTCTGTTGAATATCATGATGGAAAGGTTACACTCTGTGGGAGTACTAGTGCAGGCGTTTTTTTTACAGAAATTCCGAATCACAGAGCATGGTTTCCATGATTGGAAATTGTTTCACTCTGTGGTCTGCCCCGACCTTGACCAGCCTGGTCTCCCTGAGACGATAT
>NW_019524948.1:27080-41534 GCF_002814215.2 Seriola lalandi dorsalis
TCCAAGCTTTTGGGTGTTAAAATTTCCCACAAAGATAACTAGGCTACTTATTTTACATACTAACCGTTCAAGGTGTTCAGTAAAGCTGTGAGGGTGCAGACAGACCGTCTACTGTAGCTGCCTGTGCTCGTCCTGCCGAGTCAGTGTCGACCTCCGTGCAAGCACCGTTGCGCTGGCCTTGTCATGTGACCAGGGACATTTATGAATTAGGCCCCTCCCCTTTCTTGCAAAACTTAACATACCAAGTTATCTCTACTAAACCCGATTAGTACAATCAATCTTTCAGCTAAATAGTACAATCAACTAATGTTTAGTAATGATAGCAGGTTTTTACAAAACATAAAAGTTTAAGTAATGATCACTCGGAAGCTTAAGTAGAAACAAAATCTGGGTTTACAGTGCAGTTCGAGCCCCGCATCGGACAGCCTGTGCTGCATGTCATTCCCCCTCTCTCTGCCTCGCCATTTGTCTTTCTCTATTATCCTGTCCAATAAAGGCACAAAAGCCCAAAAAAATACACTTAAAAAAAAAAGAGTGTATTAACTTGCTCCTCCTGCATGCGTAGCCCTTTCTCACTTTAGCTGTCTTTTCTATCAGGAAAGCCTCAGTATGATGTTCCCCGTGTGTTCTAGTTGCAAACAGGACGAATAGGAAGACACGCTTCTCTGTCATATCATGGTCTGTTTGTCATGAAAACGTTAGAGTGTTCACCTGAGAGCTCTTGGTGCAAAAGGATTTCAATGGAGTAAGACATCGTATTGAGCAACTTTTACGTCTGGATATACTGATATCCGTAATTCAATTCTTCCTAGTCAAAATGAACATTTCAAATATGCAAAATGTTATTCTGCCTATCCACAATTGTCATTTCAGATAACAAGTTCATAGGACACTTTTCTCATTCATGTCTATGGGGTTTCTCATTACAGATATCTTTAATTCAATTGTAGATAGCCACAATGTCAAATGTGGATATCTGCAACTAAATTATGACTATCGTAATTCCAGTTTGAGATATCTACAATTTAATTCTTACTATTACTATTTTATACTTACTACTCCAATTAAAGACATCTATATTGTCCTTCTTAGATATCTTTAATTATGTTTTAACTAATCAAAATGATATGATGATATCTCAAACTGAATTGTGACTAACCAGAATTAAATTGCAGATATCTCGTATTGGAATTATGGATAGTCATAATTTTAATTGTAGATATCTATCATCAAGTTATAGATAGATAACTTATTATTATAAGAATTATAATTATAGAATTAATCTTGATTAGAGATATCTCGAATGGGAGATATCTTTAACTTTCATTCTGCCTAGTCAAAATGTAATTAAAGATATCTTGAAATAGAGTTGTGACTAGGCAAAATTGATGTTGCAGATATCTGTAATTATGTCAGAAGTTATGGCAAGTAGGAGAAGGGGCTTGCTGTAGGTGGGAGTGGCTTGCAATCGTGTGTCTGGAAACAATACTATGTTCAATACAACGTAAATTTCTAGCACAACTCTCAACTGAACAAAGTTCTCATTCCCTACAAATTCCTTGATTATGAGCTTGTTCTATTTAATGGTATTTTCTAATTATCCTATCCACAACTGCCATTTCTTCTGCTAAGACTGTTCAAATGATTTGTTTGCTGGCGAATATCCAATGGAAAGCCTGTACTCTCCAGTTCATTTGGGCCAGTATCCAATGGGAAGCCTTGCATCAGCAACTTCATGCACAATTCTGAGGAGTCAAAATGACATTTGCGATATCGTTAACTTTAATTCTGCTTAGTTAAAACTGAATTACAGATATCTGCAATTGTCATTATAGATGTGTGATGTGTCGAATGTCGTTTTCAGTGACTTCATTGGAGATATCTGTAATTTAGTTTTGACTAGTCAAAATTGAATTTTCAATTAGAAACTAGTCAAAATTGAATTACTGATATCTTTTACTGCCATTGTGACTTGTCAAAACTGAATTACAGATATCTCTAACTTGTTTTAGGTTAACGTAATTTGCTTCAAAGTTAGCTCAGTTAACTTTTCTGGTAAGTTATTTGCAGCAAATTTATTGGCATGGCTTAATGCAAAGCTCATTAAATAGTTACTATAGTTAGTAGTAACTAGTTATAGTTATAGTTACTATATATAATAGTTGACTGTTGACGCAGTTTTGCATTTGTGTTTGCAGGAGGATCTGGTGGCAGCAGGGAAAAACCTATTTGGACGGCAAACCTTTCCTCCTTCCAGGGCCAGATAGTGAAATTCTGCCTGCTACATATGTACTTGCTGAACTCACCAAACATGGAGTAGGAAAATGTAAGATTGAAACACATAAGAATTGAGTGTTATTTACTTTTAAACCTTATCATTCCAAGGCATTCATGCAAGGTTTATCTAACAGTTTCTTGCAAAGAAAACCATGGAATGAGCTGCTATGAATTTAATGTTAACCTGAGCCTGTCCTATCATGCATAATATCAAACACAAAGTTATCTGATACATTGAAGTATGACAAGGAATTGAGAATACTGTTGTGTTTGATTCCAAAACAAGATTTTTCTCTTGGATTTTCAACAAGATGACTATAATGCTCCTCATTGGTTGATCTGGTCCGTAACATCACACGTGGATCGCTTTTACTAAAGGCTGTTTGAGTAGAGGCTTTATCAATAAGACACATTCTGCAGTAATGGTTGGCACTGAATGACTCCACATAACCAAGAATTGAGTTCAGACCTAAATTGTCACCTGTTACTTGTGCTATGGTGCCATAGATCGGTTGATCAGCAAATTACATTTTCATTCCACTATTTTCTAGTATCTTCTATAAATGGAGTAAGAATTTTGTCAACTCCATACTTTTTTGCATCTTGGGAATGAAACAAAGAAATAAGATGGATATTCATCAGGGATGAGTTTAGACGTGGTGGTAAATTGCGGAGTGTGAAATATAAACATCCAAGCTTATGAATGCCTTGTTTCGATCCTAGTGGATTCGATGTTTCAAAGTCATCATAATACACTTGAATTTGTAATGAATCTTTTGATTTTGAATATAATGGGTGATTTTGATAGTACTTTCCCTCACAGAAATCCTGATATAAGCTAATGACAGTGGCAGACTTATTAATTTGACCGCAAACTACTTTATTCTTGAAAATGAACTCCAACGTTTTTAACAGTGGTATGTAAATGAAAGTGTCATTTACTGGAACCTGTTCATATATCCAGATATTTTGTTTCTCTTCGAGTCATATCTCACTCCTAAATGAATTTCAAGTGGTTCAACAAAACCCCATTTTTCACTAAAATACTTTGTCCATTTAGAATTTGTGTTTAAGTCAGCAAATGGATTGAAAGCATTGTCAAAAACCTCCTCCACTGCACTTCTACTGGGATTATCAGCAGGCACTGCACTTAACACTTCAGCATCATTGACATACTCCGTCATGCTTTCAATAACTGATAAGACAACATTGTTAGCGACACCACTGCCATGTAACTTTGCTGTGATTGAAGCACACATATCTTTTGTCTTATCTTTTGACATTTGGGATGTTGAAGGTTGATTTGACATTTGGGATGTTGATGGTTGATTAGTTATATCTGGAATCATGCCAAATGCATCTTCTTGTGAGCTCTGTTCATCTAAATCTGACTGATGTGGTGTTTGTAAATCATTACTTGTGTTAAAAGAACTATGAGAGCCATTTAAGTGCTTTCTAAAACCTGCATAACTGTTAAACTGCAATGAACATCCTTCTTGGGCACAAATAACAACAAATTTCTTGCCTGGGTATAACTGATGAAAAAACTTGAGGTACTGAATTAATGCACTGGGTGCATTGTGCATGGACCTACATATATGACACCTATACATCTTTTTAGGAGCTTGTCTCTTCACAACACAAATCTTATAGTCTAAGAAATTAGACTTTCAACTAAAACAAACAAAGGGGGAAAAAAGTGCTGAAGTGCACCAAGTGCATTGTGCAAATACAAATGTGCATACACTGTTTATGAACATGGCTCTTAGCTCCTGTTCATAAACTTGGCTATTAGCTCCTTCACCTTTGGACTCTCTTTAGTGGTGTCAACATCAATATTATAGACAGTTGTCTGGAGAAAACTGTACATGTTGCTGAGAGCATCATCTACACTGAAAACGAAGTGCACTTTGAAGAGTTCATCAAACGCTGCCAATGACATGGTTCCCTGGCAGGGGATGAGCTTCTTGTCGATCACAACGTAGTAAGTAGATGGATTGCTTGCTGGTTCAAGCGGCAAGATGGTATGGCTGGCAAGTTGCCTCCTGGCTCTCCAAGTATTTTTCAAGGCTCCGGCATGACTGTGGAGAAACTACATGTCAGGTTGAAATGTAGTATTGTCTTATGCTTCTAATCACAATCAGAGCTGCACTAACCAGGGTTTCCACACATTTTCACAGACAAAATTTCAAAACTTTTCAAGCTTTTCACCTATAATACAATATCCATAACCTGGAGAAAGTTTTTGATGTCCTGAAGAAGATTTAGATGTCCTGGAGAAGATTTATGGAGAAACAGAGCTCTTGTGCCCATGATTAATGTAAGATATGCTAATTACATTACAGACAACAAAATTCTATCAATTTTCCCAAACTTTTTGATTTTACTTTTCTGCATGACTTTTCCAGGCCTAGAAAATGACTTAAAAAATCCCACTGTTTTTCATGACAATGTGAAGCATGACTTACCTTGTGAAACACAACTCGATGGTCCATGGCCTGAGCTGCACTGATCTTTTGTCTTCTCTTTTTAGAGGGCTGATGTGGCAGGATATGCAGGAGTAACAAGAGAGATGCCATGTCACTGTCCCACTCTGTAGAAAGAGAAAAAAACTTGTGTATTAGTTTAATTTGTCAAATCATGTTTCTTTCATTTCAAAACTATGGAGAATTACATCATACAATCCCACTTTAGATAACAAAAACTCCTCATTAAGCACATGTATATAGGTTTGTGAATGACAATGCATTCAAATTCCACGTGTTACCTGGGCAGTCAGAGGCTTCGTCATTGTTCTGATTCCTGGCAGACCTCAGCAAACTGTGGATGACTGGGGTGGTTGTAAGGCTCTCAGCTTCTTTGATCACCTTCCTTTTAAAGGATGGATGCCACTTTTCAAGCAGTTTGTCGGCTGTCCAAAAATGAGGTTGAAATCTTGATTTATCTGCAGTGGCAGAGAAATGAAAGAACATGTTTTCTTAAATTTACATTTTTCAGATCACACGTTGCACTTAAATGTCTAATACTTACCAGCCCTTTAGTGTCCAGCAGCCTTGGAAACACAGAGTAAGTTATCTGACTCATCAGGATTGTGGATGAGGTGCTGTCTATAGTCAAAGGTGTCCTTCATCTTCTGCAGGATTATTTCTCTGTCAGTGATGTGGCTCATCAACGCTCCTCATCCAACTGACCACCAATCTGAGGCAGCTCCCTCTTTTGTCCTGGACCGCCAACTCCTGCTGTCTGCATTTTTGTTTCCTTGAAAGGAAGTTCAGTGTTCCTCTGAACGGTCTTGAGCCGCCATGCCAGAAATCCAGTACCACTTTGGCTGTCATAGAAATGTTCCTGACCAAAGACAGACAAAAGTTAGTGAGAAACAAAAACCATGAATTTGACAGGATTTTACCACCAAGATATGAGAAAAACAAGCGAGAAAAATAAAACTGCTAATGCTGTGTTTTAAAACAAATGTTTTAGAAAAATGATTTTTTTATGCATAAGAGCAGCAGTAGTGCAGAGTTTGATTGCATCTTAAAGTGATTGTTCAACATTTTGGCAAATTCGCCCATTGCCGTACTTGATGTAATTATACAAGTAGGTTCATTACCTTTGATTAGCGTGCCAATACTTACAAAGCAGAGATGGAGTGCTAACTGTAGCACACAGAGTTGAAGCAGACTGTACAGCCCCTCTTTCCCTCAAAACAAAAACACCACACCCCAACAATTCCAAAACACTCTTATGGACACGTCATGGCTTGCATATTCACCACACTATGTAAAAACAAGCAAGCACTGTATCACAGTTCATACAGGAAGTAGTTCCAGGTATTTGTTACGTTATGTTTCCATAGCATGGTGAATCACAGTCATAACCTGTCCATACGAATGTTTGAGTTGTTGGAATGCATTATTTGAAAATGTTGAACTATCCATTTTTAACTATTCAGTGAAATACACTTTGTGATGTGCCTGAGTCACATATGAGCAGAATGTTCATTTTATTTCATAAGGTTAACATGATTATTCTGTACTTCTTTGATTATATGTAATAGAGATATATGCCTGGGTCAGACCAAAATATATCATTTCAAAACTGAAAAAAAAAAAAATAGTACTGCTACTTCTTGAGGTTCTAGTAAATTAGCACTCTTTAACTTTCTCTACACTTTGCTTTGTCTGTGTCAGATGTAACCAATTATACTTATTATAATTTCAAAAGTGAAAAAAAATATTTCCAAAAAAGCCTCAGTTCGGTTCAATTACAGCTCTTTTGTGTTTTTATCCACATTTTGATGTACCTGTGGCATTCAGGATTTAAAAGGACAAACAATTAATAGACATTGCATGTCTTTTCATTAGGCTGAAATGATTCACATTGGTTTGAAATTTGTCATTACAATGTCTGGCCAAGATTAAAGTCATGCTTTTGAAATCTGGCACAACTGAATTTTTAAATTGAATAGCCCTGGTGTACACAGTATATTAAAGACTAAAAAAGAAATTCATGACTTATACATCAACATAGCCAAAGTTATCCAAAAAAAGTATATGTTTTTGTATAAATACATTTAAAATTTTATAAAGGAATTTATTGATATAATTCAAAGAACAATTCAAAGTTAGGTATGTAATCCAAATAAGACTTACGTATCCCTTCCTGGAGAGGGGATCTTTCAATGCAGGGAACAAGGTAACAATTCTCAGTGGGTATTTCTCTTTAGTGGTTCGCTGAGGGATTCTCCTGAAAAGAAAAATAAAGTTGATTCTTGTTTGTTTACCCAGCTATACCAATTACGCATCGGTGCTTTATAAGGGTGGAATAATACTATTACTTAAGTAATGTTTCTTATTACTATAATTGCTGCCTTTTCTTCAATCTCACTCAAGCAAAAAGAAAATGGAAAAAAAAATAATGTCGGTGCCGATATGTAATTGACCGGCAGATGAACGTGCGACATGCGTAAGGGACCGAGGTCCCGCCCAACGCTGCTTGCAGCTTTATTTATTTTTTATTATTGCTGTTTAAAAGCTACTATAAAAGGTTATTTAAAATATGGCGGTTGTTCTACAGTATATGGCCAGAGTTCTAGAATATTAAGGGCGGTCCAAAAAACTAGCATAAACTCTAACCCTTTCACAATTTATTACTAGGAAAAAAACATCAGTAATCAGGCCCTACCGTACCTAAATAGTTATTCACAATCGTTTAAAAACAAAATAAGTTTAATAGCTGTTAACTACCTAACCCTTGTATTTTAAACTTGCCCTTCTGTCTCAACCATATGTCCTGCAAGAATGTTAATCATCTGCCTTCTTCTACTGTCACTGAGAGTCCCTGTCGCTTCATATTCCTCAAGCACTGTTGTCCCTCCTGGTTTTGTCTGTAGAATCTGCTTGATCAGCTAAATGGATCATAACAGCAGTGTTAATGCAAGACAAGAGCAGCAAAGTAATTTCAGACATCAGGATGATGATAGGACTGAAATGATTAAGACAAACCAGATTCTAAAGAAAAATCAATTTTTGGAGGAGCACAGCATCAAGTTTTTGACCTTATAGTTTGGCAATTTAAAAATAAATGCATGAAATTAATCAAAATCAATCTAAATCTGTTAATCTAAATCAGATTCTACAATTTCGTTTAGCAGACACTTTTATCCAAAGCGACGTACAATGAGCACTAATACATCACAAGCAAGGAACTAGTTAGATCAGGGGTCCCCAAACTTTTTCCTGTGAGGGCCACATAACTTTTCCCTTCTCTGATGGGGGGCCGGGTTCAGTTTGTAACAGAAAAAGTGTGACGTTTGCAGGGGTGCCTAAACGTAAAAATGTATTGTTTTCTAGAAAGCCACACATAACCAAATAACCCTTTCCGGGTTCTTCACAGAAAAAAAAGTCAGGAAATAAATAATAACACTATTAATGAAATAAATAATAATAGTTCAGGGGGCCGGGCCAAATGTGGGGGCGGGCCGTATCCGGCCCGCGGGCGTTAGTTTGGTGACCACTGAGTTAAATAATGAACTTACATCTCTGGCTGAAGAACTTTGGGATGCCTCTTCATCACTTCTCTTTCACTTGACTGGTCTTGCTTCACAGTCACTGCTACTGCTGGACACAGACAGGAAACTTCCACCAATTATGGATGGTGTGGATAGAGGTGACACAGATGCACCTGAATCTAAAACAAAAAGGTGTATAAATACTTAACATTGCCGCATTATTGTAGATAAGATTTTGCAATCAACCATGCTAGAAGAATCTACAAACAGCAGCCAAAAAACTATGCCCAATTTTGTGCCCAACAGCCCTGTCCATTCATGGATAATGGTTAATTTACCATTGTTGTCACCGTCCTGGATGATGAAGCAAATCCCATTCTGTGGGGCCAAGTCTGTAAACACAGATTCATCCACCTCGGTTCCCGAATCATCTTCCACACAAATCTTGTCCACAAGGATGGAGAACTTCTCTTTCACTAAATGATTAGTTAAAATACCACATTGTTATTTGTTTAAATCAGAAAAAAGTCTAGTCAGTTAAAATTACTGGTTAGTCATATACAAATCGGGACAATTACCTTCAGAAATGAATTCTTCATAATCAGCAGCTTGTAATTTGATGTATTTCTTGCGGTCTTTGTACTGCACCTTAATTAGCATCTTGCAATCTTCAGCATGATCCTGCAGAAAAATTACATTTTTTTTTTAGATAGTCCTTCAGCTGTCATTTATTTCTCTCTCTCTTTTTTAATCACCTATACAAAAGTGTGAAACTTTTACTACACTCAAATCTCTGATGGACAAAAATATACTTTTTGTAACTGAAGCTGTTGGATATGAAGATGTCTTTCTGCCTGACAGGTGTGGAACTTATCATACTGCTCTTCACACTTCTTATGATGACTGCGGTGTCTTTGTATCCTGTCAAACAAACGCACTGAAAAATACAATATTCCAGTTATTTAACAAATTATCAGCCAATTAAATATGGATTATTAATAATAATAATAATAATAATTAATTTTTATTAATTTTACTTTTAAGAGTAGTTTTAATGCAAAATACTTTACTTTTACTTGAGTAATATTGTTCTAAAGCATAAGTGTCAAACTCAAGGCCCGCGGGCTAAATGTGGCCCTCTACGTCATTTTATGTGGCCCGCGAGAGCTAAAAAGGTCGGATTATCTTATAATAAATAAGTCAAAAGCTTTGACCATATGCATTGACCATAAACTACATTTCCCATAATTCATGCCGATCATGTTACCTGTGAAGTGACGGCATCCCGCCACTAGATTGCAGTGTTTCCACATCAGTGCCATTTTCCG
Organism: Seriola lalandi dorsalis; assembly: GCF_002814215.2. Lineage (NCBI taxonomy): Eukaryota > Metazoa > Chordata > Actinopteri > Carangiformes > Carangidae > Seriola > Seriola lalandi. The sequence goes on from NW_019524948.1 coordinate 36,693, forward strand.
AATTAAGAAATACAAACAATGATCCCAAAATGTCTAGGAAGAGAAAAATTGATACAGATGGAAGGCTGTTTCAAGAAAGATGGGAGGCGAATATATGTTTGTGCTTCAAGGAGAAAAACCGTTATGTCTTTTGTGTTATGAGGCAGTGGCGGTTATCAAAGAGTACAATCTACATCGGCATTTTGACACCAAACACGGAGCTATGTATGCCAAAGTGTGCCTTCAAGAAAAACAACAAATGGTGCAAGAATTAAAAGGCAAATTGCGATCGCAGCAGGACGTGTTCAAGAGAGCCACAACCAAAAACAATGCGGCAGTGAAAGCAAGCTTTATTGTGGCTGAAGAAATTGCCCGCACTGCAAAGTCTTTTTCAGAGGGTGCATTTTTTAAGCTATTTGAGTTATTTAACATTAAGGAGTAGTTGCATTTATTTTACAATACATTTAGTTACATTTAGCTACATTTATACTGCCTCAAAGTTACATCTGGCCCTTTGAGGGCAACCATTATGCTGATGTGGCCCTCGGCGAAAATGAGTTTGACACCCCTGTTCTAAAGTAACAATACTCGAGTACAATTTTTGGCTACTCTACCCACCTCTGATCTTGAGGGATATTAATCTAACTTATGCTATTACATGAACATTGTCGAAACTTTTAACCTTAAATTTTCACTCCGACTTCACTTACCTAAAGGCTGAGAACATACGTTGGAGCTCTTATGGTCCTGTTGATTGCTAGTGCTACAAATCAAAATAGACAACGTTAATTGCATAAGTAAAAGAGTGTTATTTTAAGATTTTAATTAAGACCCAAACAGCTTCAACAGAGTTATACTAGTTTATGTTACCGTTTATTTACCGTGTGTCGAAAGACTAACCAAGCACTAACGTTGGCATAAACATAAGTGACACGTGCATGCCTTGGCATGTCTGCTTATGTACGGCATCGGTAATTCGTTAGTAAGAGAATAATATCGCCATTTTCCTGTATTTGAAATATTGAGCCAACACAAACACATTTTTGTGCAAAATATCAATCAGTGAGATATATCGACGTGATACTCACCTGTCGCTTGCGTGGTGTCTTCTCATTGCGAGTATGCGGGGTAAAGAAAATGGCTGCCATTTCAATTTCTACCAGAAGTGTGCCTCACCAAATGCCCGGATGTGAAAACCACACCCGCAGGTGTTGGATACCGTTAACTCTATACTGTTACGTCCACATTAATATGTTTTCTCACTACCACGGAGTTCATTGTATCAGAATCAACACCACAACCTCAACACTTCACTGTAAAACAGCCTAACACTAGGATTTTGACTCCAGTGATTTTGCTGTGAAGGAAATTACTGATGTCAAGAACAGATGCAGCATTTCATCAGATGAATTAAGACACAAATAGATACAACAAACTATTTCTCAGTTTACCTTACAATTAGAAAAATCAGGGTCACTTCACAAAGATGAAGCACGTACTGGGTGTAAGCACTAAAACATGTACATGTAAGACATAACACACAGATAGGTCATAGATTGTGGTTAACCAACATTTTCACCATGATGAATTCACCTTATGAGGCGCATATTTCCATCTATATGCGACAGGCTGTTGGGGTAAGGTGCATGATACACCCGTCTTGCCACAGTGCTGCTCCATCTCCTAGCAGTTTACCTTAGCCAACATCTTGTGCCCTGCATCGTGGAACCAGCAATCCATCTGCGCGTAACAAGGGTCTCATCATCTAAAATAGTAATAATGTTACTAAATAATAAAATTTTATGTTCAGCGGCTATAAAAATCTCAAATACAGTAAACCATCAATTACCATCCAAAGTTTGGATACAGGCCTTGAAGTCTTCTTACAGGACATTCAAGTTCTTTCTATTGCAGAAAATCTAGTTCTCACTGTTATACCAAGCAACTTTGACCTCTTATACAAAAATGAGGAGGAGCATCCCAAAATTTTTGCGATTCATTTGAGTTTTTATTGTCTATACCTTTGCGATAAATTAATTTAAATCACAGTTTGAGGAATTTCATAATTAACTTGTCTATGATTATCACAAGAGCTTATTTAAATGTTTTCATTTCTTACTTTTTGAGTTTCAAACCAGAATAATCAGGTTGGTAGAAAGCCAGCTGTTTATCCAACCATAGCCCAGATTATTAGCCAAATATTTGTCAGGCCGAGACTCAAAGCAGGACTCAGATGCAGAGATATTAGGAAACCAAAGGCTTTTATTGAATTCACTGGAGACCTCAGACAGAGTGACAAACCAATGGCTATGAAAAAACTAGACACTAGACTCTGAATCTAAGGAACAAAAAACGAGGAAAAAGGTACTAATCAAAAGAAACCAACTGATAAACACAAAACCCTCCGTACAGAGGAAAATCCTGACTATATAAAAATAAAACAAAAAATAATCTACTCACGCTACTAAGCGGAGGATCTAAAATAATAAATAACTGGGCTACATGAAATGAAAATCACTCTTAACAAGGAAAAACAAAGATCTATGAAAATATGCTAAGGTAAGAACTACAAACAAAAAAAAAAAATCACTCTTAATGAGGAAAAACAAGGGGCTATGAACTTTAGCTAGGGCAAAATTTACAAACAAAAAAATCACTCTTCTCAAGGTACAGAAAGCTTACTTTGGCGACTACTGTGGCTGTGGACATGGACAAAGGCTCGGGTGCAGGACGAGGACGAAGAGACTCTGGCACAAGACAAGGGGAACACAGACTATTTAAACACATGGAAGGAAATAGGGGACAGGTGGAAACACTTAGGGCAATCAGACTGACACATGAGGAAGGGCAAGTGACCTGAAACGAGAGGAGAATTACTTTTCAAAATAAAACAGGAAATGACAGGACAAAACAAACCCAGGACAAGACAACCTCACCATGGTGTGAAAATATTGAATATTCCCCAAACTGGTCCCAATACATTCTAGTTTACTTTATGTACTATTTAATTTATTATTAAGGTATTATTATTATTATTATTATTGTTGTTGTTGTTGTTGTTGTTGTTATTATTGGTTTGTTTGTTTGTCTACAGCTCATTTCACCAGTTTGATCATTTCTGTTACTGTATAATTATTAATATCAAACGTTAAATCATGTTTTACAGTGCAATACACTCCCCTGAATGAATTGCTGAATAGCTGAAAACCCTCCATTTTCAGCTAAAGTGACTCCAGAGATCAGTGTTCTGAGACCATCCAGACTTCGTTATAGGTCCTCAAGCGTGTCCTCTCAAGTGAACAAAGCTCTCCTTCTCCACAAATTTCTTAAGTATGAGCTTGTTCTATTTCATGGCATTTTCTAATTATCTTATCCACAACAGCAACCGCATTTTTTCTGCTAACATTATTCAAATGATTTGTTTGCTGGGCGAATATCCAGTTAATTTGGGCCAATATCTAATAGGAAGCCTTGCATGAGCAACGTCATGCACAACAATTCTGATGAGTAAAAGCGACGTTTGCAACATCATTAACTTTAATTCTGCCTAGTTAAAACTGAATTACAGATATCTGTAGTTGTCATTTGGGATGTGTGACGAGTCGAATGTTGTTTTCAGTGACGTCATTGCAGATATCTGTAATTCTTTGACTAGTCAAAATTGAGTTATGGCCTAAGAGTCTGAGGAGGGGGATGCCCACTCTCCAACCTCCCCTAGCCCAAAACCTTCACTTACATGGCAATGGATTACACAGAATGATCCTGACCTGCAGCCTCAACCTATTGAGATTCCACTCCCACAGAGAGGAAAGGGCAGGGGTGGACTGGGACAAAAATTCAGCCCTGGCATTTTCTGTCCAGACCAGCCCACTACATTATCAGCGGACACTACATAGAAGTCCACTAATCTCGCGGCATCTTCTCTCATGCATACTACAAAGAAGAGTCATATTCCTTGATAGCAGTTAACAAATAAAGCACTTAACTATGAACTCAAGGACTAAAATTGACAGCTATAGCAATCAATCAATCAATCTTTATTCATTATAGTGTCAAATCATAACAGAAGTTATGTCATGACTAGGGGTGGGACGAGACTAACGGGAAGAACCTTTATGCTACCCTTTCAGTTTTTAGTCTGTAAGCCCAGCATTAGTTAAAACCAGACTCGGACAATAATAACAAAAAAATATCCTGACAAATAATCTAAATAGAAACATATTACAGACAGTAGCAGCATTAGAGCTGAAACTCACTCGCTCAACGGTGAGAAAAAAAAAAATATATAGCTGTGTGAAAAAGTCTAAGACATGGGTTACAGGTCTGAATAGATATGCATTCTCATATACGTGTATGTGCACAAGTATGTATTGCCCTACTTCCTCGTCCGCAGCCAGCCAGCTCCGCTCCTCACCAAATTCATGACCTGCAAGAAACAGCAAACAGAACTTGTACTCAGTATCTGTGTACTGTCAAGTATATGTAGCCATGTAGACTTTTTGTGACGTAGTGACACTTAGTGAACAAATTCATTTGTCATGAAGGATGACTTAAGTCTCAAAAGAGCCCTAAGGCCTACCTGCATAACTGTTAATTGAACTTAAAAGATATGCAGATGTTTGAAATTAAAACCATCAATATGAAAATATTCAACCAGGAAATAATCATAATCAAACCTTTTGTTTCAATCTGAGACAAAACAAGTTGCATAATAAACTCACAAAGTCAAGACGAAGCTCTCAGATATGATGGATGACTCAAGCATCATAGAAGAACTTCTAGCAGGTCAGGAAAACCTGTTTGACAGGAGATAATGGTAGCAGAGAATATAAAGAGACATTTATGAATGACCAATTGTCATTT
>NW_019524948.1:41554-41952 GCF_002814215.2 Seriola lalandi dorsalis
ATGTGTCGATGCTGGCAACACACTGCTAGCCCTCTGCAGCCAATCGGCCGGCCCAAATGGAGGGAATTTAGAGGAAAAAAACAAAACAAAATAACATAGCGGACCGGACCGGCCCACATTGGGTCAACGGCCCACCGGGACGATGCCCGGTATGCCAGATGGCCAGTCCACCCCTGCCTATACGCGGTCCAGGAAATGGGTTGTCTGTACTGTGACACTTCTCTGCAGTGTAGGGGGACGAATGTGCTACCATGCTAACCCGCTAGCTTTTAACCCATCACACAGCTGCTTTGTGCGTCCTGTCTTCTACCACCAATGGTTTGTTTGAACCATATTTCCTGAGCATTGATGAAGTAGTTTCACTTACCTGAATTTAATAATTTAATCATATCCTGGCG
>NW_019524948.1:41972-42982 GCF_002814215.2 Seriola lalandi dorsalis
TCAAAGTATCTCATCTGTATTTACAATACAGCTTGATTCTGCATCTCTACTTACAGCTCATTGGTCCATGTGAATGTTTACTGTTGCTATGGCAACAAGAGACTACTGATGTTAGCAGCTCTTAGCTAGCTTAGCTAAATCATCTGAACAATAATAACCCATAATATCACAATTCGGCATATTTAAACAAAATCAACCACAACTACCAACTTTCACAGCCCTTCAACTCTGGGCTAATATGCTGTCACAAGTAGGACTATGCAGTTAATTAGGTCACATCATTCAATGTAAAAACATTTTCTACTTTTTTTTGGACATGTCTCAAAAATGTAGCCTAGCCAGCCCCAGGCTAACGTTACTTACCGTGTATGTCTCCTCTCGCTCGTCTCCCGGCGCGGCAGCACCTGCTGGGGTGGTGACCCCGGCACCAGATAGGTCCGTCAATTTAGAATATTTAGCAGCCGCCACCTCCAGAGACTTCAGCTTTTTAAGTCGCAGTTTTTCAGCGCCACCCGGGCGTTTCTTCCGCTTATCCGTCTTCAGCTCAGCAGCAGCCCGTCCCGCGACTCCCGCCCATGGCATGAGGTCCCGCCCACCCTGGTTTGTGTTGTGATTGACAGCACTGTCAGGGCTCTCTGAGCCTGTCAGCCCATGATTGATTGACAATGACAAACAATAGACCAATAATATGTGTCGATGCTGGCAACACACTGCTAGCCCTCTGCAGCCAATCGGCCGGCCCAAATGGAGGGAATTTAGAGAAGAAAAACAAAACAAAAAAACATAGAGGACCGGACCGGCCCACATTATTTCAACGGCCCACCGGGACGATGCCCGGTATGCCAGATGGCCAGTCCACCCCTGGTGGAGACCCCAGTGGCCGAGGTGGAGGAGTGGAGTGTTAACGCGAAGGACACGCTTCTCCAGGCCCTGAAGGAGCAAGAGCGCATCAAGTCAAAGTTAACAGATTTAGAAACACGCTCCCGCAGAAATAACCTCCGCATCTTCGG
>NW_019524948.1:43002-47274 GCF_002814215.2 Seriola lalandi dorsalis
GTTGTGATTGACAGCACTGTCAGGGCTCTCTGAGCCTGTCAGCCCATGATTGATTGACAATGACAAACAATAGACCAATAATATGTGTCGATGCTGGCAACACACTGCTAGCCCTCTGCAGCCAATCGGCCGGCCCAAATGGAGGGAATTTAGAGGAAAAAAACAAAACAAAATAACATAGCGGACCGGACCGGCCCACATTGGGTCAACGGCCCACATTGGGTCAACGGCCCACCGGGACGATGCCCGGTATGCCAGATGGCCAGTCCACCCCTGGGAAAGGGTACAGGGGCTGCACCGCATGAGGCCTTCTAACAGGCAGTAACTCAACGACAAACGCCGTCGCTACCAGCAGCTACAACATCAGTTGCAGGAGTTGGCCCTGGACAAGGATCTCTTTGCCCACCACTTAAGAGTCTGTCTCGACGTCTTGAGTTCTACCGAAGTCTGAGACGGACTGGCCTGACTGGCCTACTTCCCAACACCAACAAGCCACAGTGAACTGTGGATCATGCTAAACATGACTCACCATGGACTATATCCATACACCACTCCCATGGACCATATCATCTTGTGAACTTCCACAATTACACACACTGAGCACAATGTTTGAAGAGCACATATTGCACTATGTTTAATGAAACACACTTACACTAGACATTATATATGTATTACACTTGCACTGCATGTTATATGCATCAAACTTACTGGATTTTGAACTTGCACTGGATGTTAAGTTCTAATGCACCCATAATCTAAAATCATCTCAATCACTTAAAATTAATGTTTACTGTGAAATGTACCAAGTCACCCCCATAGGTGGTATTAATTCCTATAATCCAAGCTTGCTAAGATTATATAGTATGAACACCATGATTTAGAATTTGCTCTGGTGCCCCTTTATCAAAAGAAATAATTCATTTTTGTCCTCCCTGAGGTTCATACTAGTGATCAATGGATCTCTAGTCTCTACCTTAAAAGAACACAACAGGTCAACGAGTGAGTGTAAATCATAGATTTGTGAAAACTGAATGACCAGTGCCAAAAGAAGGAGGACCTCATGTACAGAGCAGCCCATTTGTTTCCATTCATCTGGTTGTGGAGAAGGGAGACTGCATGGACATCCTTAGTTCTCAAATGGGCTGTGATGATGATGCTAGAAAACCACTCCCAGTTCAGCTTCTTCTGATGAAATGACAGACAAATTGTTGATTAGTTTGTTTATCATACTCTGTCTTTAGTATTCACAGGTTCAGTTTCTTACCTGTTGTTGACAGGTGATGGTAGCAACACTTTTAAGAACAGAATTTATAAATATTAAACTGTGATTAAGTGATGGATCAACTCTAGCACTGTCACCACCTCCACAGGTGAAAGTATTTACCAACTGACATCAGCAGAAACATGTTTAAAAGAACGTAGTAAATTGATTAATTAAATACTGTATTGTACAATTTACAGTCAACTGTAACTATTTAAAAAAAAAATACACCTGTGGATAAAGTTAAAGCTGAATTTCACTGTCATATGTAGGTTTGCATAACAAAAAGAAGTAGGTTCAACAGTTTTTTAGTAACAAGTATAATCATACCAACTATGTTCATTGTGTTCAGGTACTGCAACTTTAAAGCACATTCTGTCAGGCTGTAAGGTTAGTCTGTCACAAGACAGGTATACGTGGCGACATAACCAGGTTTTAAAAAGCGTAGCTGCAGGAATTGAAGAGTTACGGAGGCAGGCAAATTTAGGAGGACCTAAAACAAAGAAAGGTGCAATCAAGTTTGTTCAAGAGGGAGAGAAAGTTGGTAAGACAACGAGGAGGCAAGACAGTTTAGAGGGTGCTTGTGATTGGGAAATGCAGGTAGATTTAGGAGGAAAGCTTGTTGTTCCCCAGGAAATAGCCAGTACAAAGCTAAGGCCTGACATAGTCTTGTGGTCTAGGAGTAGAGCTGACTGTTCCTTGGGAGGCCTTAGTTGAAGAAGCATATGAAAGGAAAAAGCTCAGGTATATAGAGTTAGGGGCAGAAGCAGAGCAGCGAGGATGGAAGGTCAGGAGCACAGCCTAATCCGGCGGGGGAGAGCTAGCCCAAAAAGGCACCTCTCCCTGACTCTGCCTCCCTCATTGTCTTGGAGAGTGGGGGAGTCGGGGGAGGTAGAGCACAGCCTAATCCGGCAGGGGAGAGTTTAGCTCAAAAAGGCATCTCTCCTTGACTCTACCTCCCTCATTCAAAATGGCCGCCACTTTCTCCAACTGTTTAGGGGAGTTTTTGTTTGCTGAATCTGCTAGTGTGTTTGTCCTAGTTGATGATAGTGTTGTTTGTGGTAGCATAGGCAAAATAAAGGAGAAAATAGTCGTGGTGTGAGGAGCAGTGATGGCTGGCATTAGGGGAATGACTCTGGGACGCCAGTGATCACTGTCTAGCCTCCTGGAGGTGTCATGGGACCAACTAGACGAAACACTGGTGAAAGGAGGTTCCCACCTGATGACCCCAAAGACATGTTAGTTATCACTGCTCATTAGTCTGTATAGCTAAATTAATAGTTATCATAGGACATGTTAAGCTTAGGAACCTATTCACTGAGTCTGGTCCATTTTCTGTAGCACGAGTTTCTTGTGTTTACCTTAAAAATTATTCATCATGAGTCCTAATGTATGAGACAGTTAATATTTATTTTCTCCATTAACAATCTCCCTTTAAATAAGCGATGCTGTTGGAACAGCACACTGATATTAACTACAATGGCTGAGGACTATAAAATATGAACTCTGATGTTTTAAACTATTGACAATTTGTTACAGCTACAGTGGAGTCATCTGATTGTCATCTGATTGTATGTCTGACATGGGGCAGAGAGTGTAATAAGACAGTGAGGGTGTAGGGAACAAGGAAGAGGACACTGCAGGCGGAGGTGGTGCAGGGCCTCCATCATTGCTGCCAGAGGTTAAAAAGTAGGTGTCCCCAAAGATCCAGACCTTAGCTGGATGGAAAAAAACATTATAATAGAGAGAAATCATCAATATCATATTGTAGAATATAGAGAAATAGACAAAGGAAACAGCACTCTGATTAGATGATCACACAGTTATCTGAAAATACATTATACCCTCAGCTTAGTTGTAATAGTCTGCTGAACTGTTTTAAGTTAAATAACAATAGAATATACTTTGGTGTCATTGTGCAGGTGAACATGTCATGATGGTTCTCAGCTCTCAATAATCAATAATGAAATGAATTAGAGCTGCAAAACTAGCTGACTAACACTTAACCGAACTTAATATGAACAAACACGACATGTCCGCTGATCTGCTATTTAACAGCATGTAGAGACATGACAGTTAACTGTAATAACGCTATTGTTTAGTCACTGCAACGTACTGACATTGACAACCCGCTATCACTGTTAATGTAACCCAGTGGTTATCCAGCCAATCTGTTATTCAGTGGCAAGAAGCACACTGTCTCTTTAAGAGTTACAGCAGTAAGCCCTGCTTTACGGCTGTAGAGCAGCAACATCAGAGCAGGAGAGTTCGCGGGTTTACACTTGATTTATGGGGAGGGGCCGGCAAGATGGCGGCCTGCACACTTGTTTTTGCGTGAGCTCCGGAAAGTTTTGAGTACCAACTATAGATAAAGGTTGTATGACAACAATTTAACGGACTATTATTCCCGGAACTGTGAGAAATATTAAAATGTATGTTGCATTATTAAGAGAGTGTTGTTTATTATTTGTTTATTATTTGTTCTTTAGTATTATGATGATTACTGTTGCTATGCGTTGGGGGGCGCTAGGGTGAAACTCAAGGCAGTCACGCACACATAGGGAGACACCAGAAGAACAGGATGACAGGTGACCGCCTCAGATGCTTAAAGTAAACAACAACTCCTAACAGGGTGAAGAGGCGGTTACAAGAAAAGGGAGAGTAGGTTTTTCTCTAGGTGAGGACGGCTCAGAAGAAGGAGGCACAGTGCCAAGAGGCTGGGACCAGCCTGTGCACCAACGAAGGGAGAGCTGAGTCTAAACCATGGTTTCTCCCCAACCTTTCCACCAATCAGATAGTTACAAAAATACATACAAAACTTTTGTAACTGCTAAGATAAACACTCTTCTCTGGGACGTTGGCCACAGCTAACTGCTTGCAGACTGTGGTTTTCAGATCAGAGGAGATCCATGTACATGCTGATTTTGATTCTTTAATAGCAAATAAATATTGGTTTAAATGGATAACTTTGAGTGGAGAACTCTTATTGCAAATAAACGAATGCGCTGACA
>NW_019524948.1:47324-48270 GCF_002814215.2 Seriola lalandi dorsalis
TGCTGGCAACACACTGCTAGCCCTCTGCAGCCAATCGGCCGGCCCAAATGGAGGGAATTTAGAGGAAAAAAAACAAAACAAAATAACATAGCGGACCGGACCGGCCCACATTGGGTCAACGGCCCACCGGGACGATGCCCGGTATGCCAGATGGCCAGTCCACCCCTGCCAGGATGAGACTTTGCTGGTTTTCTGACCAGCAGAAAAGCGGCTTTCGAAACACCACATAACAATGGGTCGTTCCTCCCTTTCCTCTCAAACAGCCTCGGTTCTTTGTGGCCTGGATTCAGCGAGATGTTGGAAACTTTCCTCTGAGACTCTGCTCCATGTCGGCTGCATCGCATCATTTCTGCAGATTTGTCAGCTGCACATTCATGCTGCCAATCTCTTGTTCTACTACATCCCCTAGATTTTCTATTGGACTCAGCCACTGAAGTTCACTGAAGTTCACTGAACTCACTGTCATGATGGTGAAACCAGTTTGAGACATGGAGCATGATCCTGCTGGAAGTCGCTGTTAGAGGATGGTGAACTGTGGCCATGAAGGGACGAACATGGTCAGAAACAACAGGAAACAACAATCGGATAGATTGTGGCATTTAAACCATGATTGATTGGTATTAAGGGGCCCGAAGTGTTGCCAGGAAAACTTTCCCCACAACATTACACCACCACCAGTCTGGACACAAGGCAGATTTAGGTCCATGGATTCATTACGCCAAATTGTGATCCTCCCATCTGCTGCCTCAGCACAAATCCAGATCCATCAGACCAGGCTACGTGTTTCCAGACTTCAACTGTCCAGAGTCAGTGAGTCTGTCGCTCGGCTGACGGCAGCAGGAGGAGTGAAGCCCGTCCTCCGCGAGGTTTGGACGTGTTCTTCTTCATTCTCAGCTGCTTCACGTACCTGAGGCGACTTTAGCTCCAGTCCCTCCCCTTCTGCTCA
>NW_019524948.1:48290-50003 GCF_002814215.2 Seriola lalandi dorsalis
GATTTGCAAGAAGAGAAATTGGACTCAGGCCACGACTGAAGATTTTCAGCGGGACCTGACCGGAGCCCTGGACCTCCTAGTCACTCACGAGAGCTCTCATAAAACAAGGTAAGCAGAAGCCTGTTGTCTTAAGAACCAAAATTCTGTACATTGGCTACATCTAAATTACTGTGAGTACATAGGAGGTAAGGTGGCTTACGGGACAAAGTGAATAAAGTTAAAAGATAAATGTCATTGTATTGTGTAATATTAGAGAATCAAAATTAAAGAAAAAAAAAAAAAGAGATGAAGTAAATGAATGAAAGATAAGATAAGATACGTGAAACTGCACCTACAACCTTAAGTTGGGAGGATAGAAATTGGAGTAAAGATATTAGACATCACTGTTGACTCACGGCCTAAGATTGTGATCAGTGGATGTAAAAGTTTGGAACACATCGGATCTCTGTAATACCTGAGATGTGGCTAGTGGAATAATATGAAGTAAAGACTGGATGAAGACTAAACTCTCTGGTTCGTGAATGGTACCTGGAGCCAGCTGACCGGTCCATGCTAGTCTGAAAAGTACCACTAAGAACTCACATCTGTAGACGTGCAGTGTCTAGTCTGTTACATTGTCAGGAAGAGATAGGTGTGTGTGTGTCTCCTAATGAGCTCGACGGCAGAGGCACAAGCTCAGGGGAGACCACGAAATTAAAAAGTAAAAAGTAAAAATTGTATGGGGAAATTCCTGTAAAAAGCGGACGGACGTGTATTGTTTGGAGCAAAATAGTGTGTGAAAACGCTAACGGAGTGCTCAAATAGTTACATAGTCTTAGGAGACGTTGGGAATTCACATACACGTTGGCAGTGAATAAGAGGCCTTTTTAGAAGTGTGATGCATGCAATGTATGTTTGAATGGTGAAGGGGGGTACTGATCAGCAGTGTCTTGGTGGAATAAAAACAAGCAGTGGAAACCTTGCGGTGTTAACGCAAACTGCTTGTGCTGTGGAAACCTAACGGTGATAACGGAAGCAGCATTCCATCAATTGGGTCAGTTGCTCGGGTGAACTCCATACAAACTGGCTGGCTGTTGAGGGGAATTGAGAGCCTGGGGGAGAGGGATTTGTGAGAGGTCATTGACATGGGCAAGGAGGGAGACAGTAACACTCCATAGCTTCCACATTTGTTGTGACATATTAACTGCTGAAAAACTGTCTAGAACTGTAAGAGAGTTAAAGGACCCCTAGAACAGAATAAGTGTGAAAAGATATAAAACATAGTTGGAAAAAAAAAAAAAAAAGCGGAATAAAAAATAGTATCTACAGTAACATATGTAAAAATGAATTTAGGAGAATTAAAGGCACAAGTTCTGAGCGAACTAGAAACTAAAGCCACGGAAAAGGATAAAAAAACAGACTATAAAAGAAGCCACCAAGATATGGGAAAAATGGGAAAAACAAGGTCTCCTCCTCAGCAACCCTGAAGCTGCATGTCCATCTCCCCAAACAATACTATGTATCATCACAGCAGCCTCTGCAGAACACAGAAGAGCAGTAGCAGATTGGGAGGCAGCTGGAAAACATTCCTGGGGCCCTACCTATGCCAGGATGAAGAAAAAAAAGAGAGAAAGAAGTAACAACCACAGCATTGTGTGAGATCCTCACCACCATGGGAAAGCAACAACGAAGGTCAAAGAAAGATAAGCGAGGGGAGGCAGGAAGGGAGAAGAC
>NW_019524948.1:50023-50512 GCF_002814215.2 Seriola lalandi dorsalis
AATGACAAACAATAGACCAATAATATGTGTCGATGCTGGCAACACACTGCTAGCCCTCTGCAGCCAATCGGCCGGCCCAAATGGAGGGAATTTAGAGGAAAAAAAACAAAACAAAATAACATAGCGGACCGGACCGGCCCACATTGGGTCAACGGCCCACCGGGACGATGCCCGGTATGCCAGATGGCCAGTCCACCCCTGCTTACCTATATCCACCACCTCACTCCACAAACCTTGTTTTAAGTTACTAAATTAGCTCAAAGTCACAAATCGAAAACACACAACCAGCAGCTCCAGCAAGCAGAGGGGGAAAAGAAGTGCTGGCATCACTGCACGCACGGTCCTTTTGTATGGGGAGGTGATTAGCTGGTCCAGGTGCACCCACAAGAACAAATGCACTTTTCTCAGCCAGGCAAGTAACACATTCAATGGACACACACTATATAACCAACAAATTCAGTAGTACAAATATGGATATACTGTATACTT
>NW_019524948.1:50562-51713 GCF_002814215.2 Seriola lalandi dorsalis
AGCAGCATTCCATCAATTGGGTCAGTTGCTCGGGTGAACTCCATACAAACTGGCTGGCTGTTGAGGGGAATTGAGAGCCTGGGGGAGAGGGAATTGTGAGAGGTCATTGACATGGGCAAGGAGGGAGGCAGTAACACTCCATAGCTTCCACATTTGTTGTGACATATTAACTGCTGAAAAAACTGTCTAGAACTGTAAGAGAGTTAAAGGAACCCTAGAACAGAATAAGTGTGAAAAGATATAAAACATAGTTGAAAAAAAAAGCGGAATAAAGAGCATAGTATCTACAGTAACATATGTAAAAATGAATTTAGGAGAATTAAAGGCACAAGTTCTGAGCGAACTAGAAACTAAAGCCACGGAAAAAGATAAAAAACAGACTATAAAAGAAGCTACCAAGATATGGAAAAAATGGGAAAAACAAGGTCTCCTCCTCAGCAACCCTGAAGCTGCATGTCCATCTCCCCAAACAATACTATGTATCGTTACAGCAGCCTCTGCAGAACACAGAAGAGCAGTAGCAGATTGGGAGGCAGCTGGAAAACATTCCTGGGGCCCTACCTATGCCAGAATGAAGAAAAAAAGAGAGAAAGAAGTAACAACCACAGCATTGTGTGAGATCCTCACCACCATGGGAAAGCAACAACAAAGGTCAAAGAAAGATAAGCGAGGGGAGGCAGGAAGGGAGAAGACGGCAGTCATGACTCCCACCACACACACACCAGAAGAGGAAAACAAAAAGGGTCAGAGCCAGGTTACGACACCCTCCCTGTATCCAGCCCTACCAGTCGAGCCTCCCCCATACCACGATGCTTCAATGAAAGAACAGACTAAAGAAAAAAACATCCAAGCACCTCTATTACAGGTTAAGTCAGGAGTTCTGGACGTAGAAATGCCAACTGATGAAAATAACCAGAGTTTAAAAAAAGAGATGGCCGCCATGACAGGAAGAATAGTGAGTGTAATGAGGATTATGAATGAAAGAATGGGAGAGTTAGAGAGCTCACTCTCCACTAACCTTGCTGATAACGCATCCTCAGCTGCCTCCAATACCTCATGCAGGTCAGAGAGAGACATTGGCCCTCCCCCCCTAGTGGCTGAAATGGGGGCAGCCAGAAGTCAATACACAGCTGACGATGAAGAAGAAACTA